>NW_004524732.1:4221985-4256547 GCF_000260255.1 Octodon degus
ACACATTTAAACAGATAGGGTAGTTGTGGATAGAACAGCACAGTTATAAGAGACAAGCTAGCAAGCCCAGTGGAGATCGGCGGGCGTTCGGTCCAAACACAGCCGTTCATTAGTTATCTCCGTTCTGCACATGTTTTAAATTTTCCCGTAATAAAAAACCTAAAACATTATTGTTTCGTCTTTACTCCTTCGCCATGTGTAATCGTCTATGACGTGGTTTCTTTTCTGCCTTTCAAGCTTCACCAATACATAATTCCTACTTTCTGAACAAATTTTAAATCCGATAACTTTCAGTTACTTCTTCTACCAAAAAAACAACGCAGAGGAAGTAAAAAGAAAAATCCCTCAAACTTATGGGACAATTGAAAGGAGGAAACAAGAATAATGCAGCGGTGTGTAACACAGTGCCTGGCACGCACTAGGTGCTTATTATTGTTACTGTTATCTCAATTTCTGTATTTCTTTGTTGCCAGAACTGGAAGCAGAGCCTGGCCAATTAAGCAGAAGAGTCAGTGAAGAAATCAGAAGGCTAGAGACAAGCTGAGGACAAGACAGGTGTGCTGCTCAAAAGCCTGGCCAGAGGAGAGAACTGTGCCTGCCGCAGCCCTGCTGGTCACAGCTGGCACCAGCCCTTGCCACCATCACCCTAGCCGGAGCACTTCTGCACCACAGCGGGGCACCTCTGGCACATGGCAAAGCCCTAGTTACAGTGGTGGGCAAAAAAAGACTGGAGCGAGGGGTTTCCTCTGCTCTAAACCAATGCACAGCAGGTCAGAGAGCTTGAGCTCAGGGCATGAGCGAGCCAACCCCACGCCTGCAGGACCCCAGCCATTGACGGTCTTACCAGCACAGATGGGTGGCTTCCTTCTTTAATTTCCAGACTAATAAAAATTTTAAATGTAGACAAGCCCACAGAAGAACTTCAGAAGTCCATTTATACTTCCTCCTGCCCAGTTTTGTTAGCAATTTCTTTCGCCTTCAATAGGATTAATCACCCTACAGAGCACAGGGTATTTTTCTGAGGCCTCTTTGCCACAGGCATGAAGGAGCCTGAAATAGCCAGAGGGTCACCTGGCTTCTGGCCTGGCTGAGCCACTCTTATGTGTCCTAATGAGAGGATGTCACCAGTGTCCCATGTGAGCCCCACCCACAAAGCCAAGGATGGAAACACTGGGTCATAGAGATTCACTCCTGTCTGTGCTCTTGATTCCTGTACAGGAGCTCTGTGAACAAATACTCAGAAGAAAGGCCCTGTTCAGACCACACAGCACTCCTGCAGGAACAGGTAGCACTCTACTCTCGCAAGCTGGCACTGAGAACAGCAGTCAATAAGTCGTTGTACTCTCTCTGAAGGTCCCGGACTATATGCTTAGGCCACGGCCATCCTGGTGGCACTTAGATTTCATGCAGTTAGTTCATAAAGAAGTGATCCCTTGGTCAGCCACTAATTTATTATATAAAAACACATTATCAATTAGATTGGCAGCCTTGATCATTTCAAAGCCAGTTATAAAGGGAGAAATCCTGCATGACGTGGAGATAGAAATGAAGACCCCAGAAGAATGAACCCTTCCCAGCCCTTATGACTGTCGTTGCTCCTTATGAGAAGTTTTCCTTTCCAACACTGGAATAGTGGGGCGCCCAAGTCCCAGTCACTGAACACCAAATAAGAGATCTGGAGGGGCTCAGCCTTACTCTTAAAATCCTGGTGACTCGGTACCCCTGGGCCCCCAAAGGCTCACGTTACCATAGCAAGTGCTCTGCTAGTCCTGCTGGATGAAGGGACATGCGGGATGAAAGGAATGTGTGACCACTGAGCCTACTGAGCTTGAGCAGAACGGAGCGATCCAGCACATAGCTGGGGGAACCCTGGGGTAGAGAAAGCCAGAGCGGAGGCAGTCTCACCTCCCTCGAGGGCACACAGGCCTCTCCTGAAGCTAAGATTAAATGGCAGGTGCAACAGATCCCTCACACAGTAAATATCCCATGCAAAACGTGTCCCCTCCACACTTGTAAGTCTTGCTAGGGAATGACAAGTCATTTTACAGATAAAGGAGCTGGGGCCCAGAGAGGCTAATCTGCATACTAATGAGAACACAGCTGGGAGCTCCGGACAGCCACCAACGGAAGTGACCTAGACCTCCCGCCTCTAACCGTGGTGAGCTCCCCTCACCACTTTCCAAGACGCCCAGCCCCAGCCTGGCATTACTCACCCAAAGCTAGCACTTCACAAACACTGAGTCACAGCCTCCTTCTGCGTCAGCAGCACAGCGTGCCTTGTCCCAGCTTGGCAACGCTGTCCACTGCTCAGCCCCTTATGGGGAGGCCCAGGGACGAGGCTGCCAGGAACCCAGAAAGTAGGCAGAGCTCTCTGAGCTGACCTAACTCGCCCCCACCCAGTGACCAACCCGAGAGCCCAAGGGATGGCAGTGTTGCCAAGGACCACATCAGAGAGACTTGAAGAATGAAAGGTTCCCCAGAGAGCATGCTTGGGGTGAATGAGTGAGTGCTGGGGGGAGGCTCAAACTGCAGCCAGCAGGACACAGGTAGCAGGACAGCAGAGCTGGATGTCCCGCTGGAGACCATCCTTCCTTTAGCAATGATAGGGCAGTAGTTCTGAGCAGATGACTGACCTTTCCAGTCTCGCAGCTAAGAAGGAACAGCACAGGGAACTGGACACAGATGTCCTCTTTCGATCGATGTTTACAGAGCACTTGGCAGGGCCCAGAGGATGAGCCAGTGTGAAGAAAGGGCAGTAACAACGTATTCTCTCTCCTCCCAGAGCTGACTTTCTAGCAGAGAGGGGTCCATGTTGGTCCTGCCTCCAGGCATGCTGAGCTGGCGGCAGTGTCCAAGTGTGGTGGCGCATGCCTGTAATCTCAGCACTAGGGAGGCTGAAAACAGGAGAAGCACTAAGAGTCCAAGCTGCGTAGTGAGACCCTGTACCAAACACACACACACACACACACACACACACACACACACACACACAAAAGATAGCAGGAGACGACTAAACAAAGCATCAGAGAAGTAATGAGAATGCTAGGAGGGGAGTGAAGAGATTAGCCCCACACAGCCCAGGGGCCCAGGGAAGGAGTTCTAGGTGATGCTGAGCTCCAACTGAGGGCTCAAGACTGGAAGGTACTCACCAGGTAAAATGAGATGCAGCAGGGCAGTTGCATGGAGCCGTCAAAGTCGGAGCTGCGGTGGTCTCTCACAGCCTCGCTTCTCCACAGGACTGAGGCTGAGGGCAATGTGTCCACCCATGTCCACTCTGGAGCCATCCCTGAACCTCCTACACAGCAGCCAGGCCGTGGAGAGGACCCTGGGAGAAGCGCACACAGTGGTGCCAGCCCCTCCCTGTACGCTCCCACCCATGGGCCTCAGTGATGGCAGCTGGACTTGTTTCCATATTGACATTCTGAAGTTTTTCAAGTTCAGTGCTGTATTTCTAATACTGAAAATTGTACAAATAAAAAGTCATGTTTTACTTAAAGCAATCATAACTCCTGAGATTTACTGACTGCCAAGTCTAGTTGCTTCAGGTGTGGCACTGAACGCCTGCAAGCCACCTCCCTCTTCTGCAGGCAAGTCCTAGTGGGGCTTAGCACCAGAGCTGCCTGGCTCCAAAGCCCATGCTCTTTCCATTAAAGGCTACAAGGCAAGGACACTGAGGGGTGGATAGTGCCTCGCCGTCTCTACCTGATACGAGAGGCAGAGTGGGTCCAGGCCTGCTGCCACCCCATGGCAAATGCTTCAGGGGTCTCCCCAGGGACAGCCAATAGGCTAGCAGGAGAGACAAGGGAACAGATAATCCCATCATCGCTGGAGTGTAGTCTCCTTGAGGGGAGGGCTGGGAGGGGCAAGTGGGTCTCCTAGGTCACTCTACAAAGACAGCCCAGGTAGCTGAGGATGACATCTGATAGGGTCCGCCATCCCCATTCCAAGCCCCTACATCATCTCCAGCCTGAGCAGACCCTACAGGAATCTCGCTTCCTTGTCTGATGGGCTCTTGTTCTGCTCTTTGCCTCATCATAAATAGCCCCACACCAGAGAGGTGGGGTGTGGTCCTGTGTCCCTGACCACCACCTCTGCACCAGGACGTGGCCAAGCACTTGTGAATGCCCTACATCTGGCACTTACCACAGCAGGCCAGCTGAGCCTCTGAACTGACATTTCTGCCTCTGCTGCTGGCCGAGTGTACCAAGTCACTAGATCTGGGAATGATGCAAGCCGTGGCAGCTGGGCCTGGAGCTGATCTCTTACCAAGCATCAGGACTGCATGGTCCCCAAATGTTGCTTTATTTAATCTTCCTAAGAGCTCTGTGAAGCTGTTACTGTTTTCTCTTTCATGGATGCAAAGTGAATCTCCAAGAGCTCCTGATTCCAGTTCTGGCTCTGCCACTCTTCCGTGTGAGCCTTCCAAGTTGCTCTCAGTGCTACCCCCGCCTGTCACATTGGTTGCATCTGTTTCCCAGGGATTTGAGGACAGACAGCAGTGACATCCCCTCTGAGTCTTTTCTTCCTCATCTCCAAGATCAAACCTCCCCAGTTACGTTTTATGTCCCTCATGCTATAGCGCCCACACACACAGCTCTGGAATTATAACAACCAGGATTTACCCCCAACTAACTGTGCTGTCATCCTTGCCTTTCTGAGTGTTGACTTTCTACCTGTCAGATGTGGAAACAGAATCTCATCCCATCATGTTGCTGTAGCAATTAAATAATTTGACAATGTTAGCACCTAGCACCTTGGCACACAAGAGATCTTCACAAGATGCTGCTGAAGGTTTAGAGCATCTTCCCCACCCATTTCAGATGAATTCATTCATGCCAGTGTGTTAAGGCCCATGTTCGCCTTACATGACATTTACAGCCATGCATCCTATGGATGCCTTGTTTTCTACGAGATACTGCAGTCTGCCCTACCAGCCCACTGCTGGCTCTGGAGAGGAAGCAAGGAGCCAGGGTGGGTGAAGCAGACCTGGGTCACACGGTCCCCGGTGTGGAGGACCACCTGAGAAGCTCCCCTGAAAGAAGAGTGACTGTCTCCATTTTGACTGAGCCTGACCCTATGTCCTTGTACTGTTATGTACAGAGCTGGCTAGGACTTCTGTTTGTCCTTCAATTGGCCTTAAGCAATGTATATTGGTCTAGCTGAGGTGCTGGTGATAGTCTTTGAAGGTGGCATGTGTGTTTCCCTGGTAACCTACACCTGCTGCTCTTTAATGTGAGCCGGGTGGAGACAGGACGGTAGAGCTAATGCTCTGTGGCACCAGCTGGGATCGAGCCTCGAGACAGAGGCTATGACTTCCTGGGGCTTGAAAGACTACATCAAAGCTAAAGCACCATGGGCTGGTGAGATGGCTCAGTGGTCTAAAGCACCTACTTAGAACAAGCTAAGCTAAGCAAAAGCACAGCGACCGCGGTTCTAATCCCCAGCACCACATGCCAGCCAGCCCCGCCCCCTGGTGGGCTGAGCTGGCCACATACACACACACAAAATAAATAAATAAATTTAAAAAAAAAAAAAGGTAATTTCTTTAAAGCACCAGACTCACCAAAACATTAAATACTATATAATGCAGATTACTCTCTCTGCATATCCTCTCTGCGTATCGGCAGAGGTAAATTTAGGTCACCCACCTAGCTCAGCTCACAATGATCACCTACTTCCAACAATTCTCAGTCAATCCTCCTCAAGCCACTCCCCTACTGAATAAAAACTGGGTGAGGCCCTGGGTTGCTCTCTTGGTTCCAGAAAACCATCTTCATGGCTGGACTTAGAGCCCCTTGACTCCCCGATGATTGAAAATACAATTTAGTGTCTTTATTTTCGCCGTGGGTTGCATTCTAAGTGGTAGATTGGAATCAACTTGATGGGATTCCAATAACGTAAGTTTGGGATCACAAATACTGGCTTCTTGGACCAAGAGGAGGACCTGGAAGTGTCTCCTACACCCAAGAGCCCATGCAGGCTGTGCTGATAAGCCACAGCTCAAGAACTAGGAATAAACAAACTTGTGTTGACCCTGAGTCCAGGAGGAAAGGTGAAGCCCTGAGATTTTTGTTTCATTAACTTTTTCAGAGCAACCATTAGGACAATCTCTACCCCAAGAAGAGTGGTATTTATAATACGCAGGCGCAGATGAACTTGAGTGGGTACCACGACCCCTCACAGCCTCTTCCCTGGTCTTCCCACAAGGAGGCAACAGCCTTTCTGTAATTCTCTAAATGAGAAAGAGATGAACCAACTCTGCTCAAACTTTGAAGGACAACACCACCTTTCAAGGCACGACAACACAAAAAAACTACATTTTTAAAAAGAATTGGTAGAGGACAGCACTGACCTTTGCACAAGAGTCCTCTGTCTTCAATCCCAGCAGAGCATTACCCTACCTGCAAAGTCCAGGCCGTGGGGACAGGGGCCCACAGAGCTCCATCCCACACCATCATGGGGACCCAGGCTCACAGGGGCTTTGCCATTTTCTCTGGTCTGCCACTTTGCCCCAGAAATCAACATTCAGTAGACAAGAAAAGAAAGGGAGCTGGGTAGAGATGGTGTTTTGTGAAGTGCGCCTGCAAGTCTGCAAGTGGCACATTGCACCCAGGACTGTGCCCGCGGCACAAAGACTGGGCAATCTAGGTTAATTTGTACCCAAGAGTAAAAGGCAGTGAGTTTGCTGAATGACTGGCTGTTCCGTGCCACAGGCAGCTTCATGATTTGCTTGATGTACAGAGAAAAGAACCTTTCAATTGAGTACACGCAACAGTTAAGCATCCCGCCCTCTGTCTCAGCCTCTCCTGGCCTAGCTTCTGGCCGTGCCTTCCCAAACCAGAGTCCTAGTTAAGTATTTTTCCTAAACTATAAAGAATTCTCCCTCAAAAAAAAAAAATCAATTCTACTGCCAACTGTAGAATTCATAAATATTTCCTGTTATTTTTATATGTATTTTTGTTCTCCTATATAGAAACAAAGGTTTAAAGAAATCACTCATAATCCTATAATTCCATTCAATTTAGTGCGCTTCTTTCCCATCTCTTTTCCTATGCTCAATCTCGTGTGACATGCATGGTCCTGTGCAGGTGATTGATTTTCCTTGACGCTGAGGATCAGGAAGCTTCATTAACCTGTCCAAAGTCACATGGCAAGAAAATAGTAGAGCCAGACTTCTGACCGTGACATCACCCCACAGCCAGGGCTCTTACAGCTTCCTGCCTCCCAATATCCCTTGTACTTTTTCCCGACCCCTTGCCCCTGTCTACTGTGGGATTACCTGTAGCAATCACAGTGTGCCTGTTCTCCTTCACTCAGGGTCAGCTCTGAGGAATTACGAGCTCTGTTCCATCTCTCTTTATCCTCCTAAGGCCTGCCGTAGTAGCTGTTTAACCAAACTACCTCAAAAAGAAATAAACAATTTGTCGGACCTGGACACTGAAAGTGGTCTAAGTGGCTCCTGGTGCAGACTGAGGCTGAGTCATGAGCCCCCTGCCCATTTCACCTAGTAACCACCAAATCACAGCCTCAGGGGCCTGCCAGCCCTGCGGGCCTTCCTCACCTTCAGCACTTCAGCAAGCGACTGAGCTTCTCCCCTTGTGAAACCTGAATGAGTTTGTGCGTCACACAGTCAAGACGCGGTACAGACTCTATTACTTCTAATATCACCGTCATTGCTATTGCAGACTTCTCCAAATTATTTATAAGGAAACAAAACTTCTAAAGCCTGGAAACACAAAGGAGGTGGAATTTCTAGTGGCTTTTTGTGGCCTTCAGTGAGCAGAGTAGAGTAAGTACTGTTTAGGGGAATTCTTGACCCTTCTAAAAATCCCATTAAACCTAAACACACATCTGTTAGCACACACCGAGCATGTAGTCTCTGCTTTCACCCAGAATTGAGTAGTACAAGGAGGAATATTGCATCCAGTAACTCATATGGAACTAGTTAGCCCCAATCACTTTGTGCTTTTCCTTAAACTTTTCCACAGTCTTTGGTTTCAAAGGCCATTTTGGAACGACTGAATTGCCTTGCAGAGTAAGCCCCCCACCACCATTAAAACAATGTTCTAGGAAAATCTCCTTGGGGCATACAGTCTATGAGTTTCCAAACTTGCCTTGCCCTGTCTTCCCTTTTTCTTTTAAATAAAAATTGCCCAGGAAACCAAGACTCATTACAAATGACGGGGGTGGTGGTGATATGACTGAGTTGAAAGGGGCTTGGGGCTCACTGGGTAACAGAACTTACAAAAATCTTTAAGGGGGATCTATAGAAGCAGGGAATGTGAAGACTGAGAAGGCACCGTGGGACCCCATAGGTCTAGCTCCTACTCTGAGGTAGGGAATGAAGGCCTGGAAAAGCAAGTCAACCCGAGCTGAGACTTGAACCTAAATCACCTAATACCAGCTGAATTAGATCGGGTCTTCTAGAAAGTAGAGTGAAGTGAGAGCTACAGTGCTCATGCTTTACTTCAGAGGCACAAGCCCAGAGGCTGTGCAAGTGAAGGGAGAGAAAGTGAAGAAGGAAAGTGGCCCCTGGAGATGCCACGGAAGCATCCCCGTACCTGCTGCCAGTTCAGAGAGGCACAGCCCACAGTGCACAGGTGGACTGGCCCATTGCAGACAGTGAGTTCATGAACAACAAGTTTGGAAAATGTTACATACCCACTGCACTGACTCTCCTGCTAGGTGACCGGTGCCTCCCAAAGCCTGCACTTCCCGGGCTTTGCACTGAAGCCAGTCCCAAGCAAACTGAACCAGTCGGTCAGCAGAGCCCAGAGGACCCAGTATGGCTCAGCTCCGTGCTCTCTTCCTTCCCTTTCTTTTCCCACTTCCTTGTAGGTACTTCTGGGAGCATCACCCAGGTTAACTATTGGCTCTTCAGTCTTCAGCTCAGAGTCTGCTTCTAGAGAAACCAAACAGCCCACCACACAGTGCACTCTCAGTAAGTGTGAACAAGTATATTAAAATGACATAACAAAGTCTCCTCCTTCTTCCTTCCAGTTGTTTTGGAAGCTTGAGCTAAGCAGTCAGCAAAGCCCTCAGAGGACTCCTCAGCTCCCCTGTCCATCAGTGGCTTAAAGCACTTGCATCTGGTTCTGCACACCCTGGCCAGCCGACAATGCTCTGGTTCAGAGGTTATCTGAGTGTGTCCCCCAGTGTTCAAATATGAGAAGCTGGGTCCCCAGTGTAACAGTGCAGTGATAGGAAGAGGGGGCTTTAAGAGGCAGTGCCTAGCAGGAATGAAATGTGGGCACTTCCCTAGGAAGAGACTAAGATGGTTCTCAAAGGACGCTGGTGAGTTTCATGAAAACAAGCCTGGCTCCTCCCTACCCTTGGCCTGCTGGCTACCATGTGATTTTTCTCTCATACACTGTCATGAGGCCAAACAAATAGGACCACTCTATCTCGGGTTTCCAGCCTTCAAGACTACGAGCTAAATAAATCATTTTATTTTTTTCAATATGCAGCCATATTATTGTGTTACAGCAAGAAAACAGACTAAGGCAAAGGATAGACTCACCCTACTGAGCACTGACAGAATGAGGCCTGGTAATCTGCACATTCACCCACCTCTCTAAGGAATTCTTGAGCACATTAAACTTTAGGCCATTGCCCTAAATACTGACTATGCTATATTCTCTCAGCTTCTCATGGAGCAACCAATGATGATTCTCCAATTTTAGTGCAACCGTAAGGATTTCTCCCCTTTTCTCTGCCTGCTTTCTGCAGTTTTCCTTCCAAGAGCTCCTTCTGCTATTATCCTGTCCTGAGCTGAACTGACACAATCACTTTTCAGGTGGCCTGTGTTGTCAGTCTTTGTTACAGAACTTATCCAAGGTTCACCATAAGTCCCAGCCACTACCAACCATATGGTGCACAGTACATGCCCACCACTGACAATGATTTACTGTGCCAAGCACCTTTCTGTCTGAGTTGGGCCTCTGTGCCTACCTGGCCTTGTATGCAAAGAAAGGACAAGATGTGAGGCGTAGCACCAGAGCTACCATGACCAAAGAATGCCTTGTTCCACACTCTCTTTGGTGGTAATAGACATTTGTTTCCAGGACCCGAAGGAAAATAGATTTTCCCTCTCAGGCAGTCCCCAGTTACCCCTGCATGATGCCCACAGCCAGCCACCTCCCCACACTCCCCACACCTCCCCCACACTCAGCTGAAACAGTCCTGGTGTTGCTCACTGACCACGTATCTCCCACCTTGGAGGTTCCTCACATGTTTCCTGGGTACCCACAGGCTCCCTCTACCAGCCAGTGGCCTTTTTAGGATGATCATCAGATCATGTCTGATTGGACATTTTATTCCCCAACAGCAACCCCAGATCTCAGCCATGAAAACTGTTCCAACAAACTTCCCTAAATGTTTTGTTTCTGTGCCCTTGTCTTCATTTTATTTTCTTCACAGTACTTACCATTATCTAAAAGTATCAAGTTTATTGATTTTACTCATTTATTGTATACACAAATCATCATCATCACAGTCATATGAACCTTTGCTAGCTTCATGGGCTGGAATGTGCCCTCCTACAATTCATAAGCTGAAGTCCTAACCCTCAGTATCTCTTAATGGGATCGTATTTGGAAACCAGACCTTAAAAGAGGTAATGATGTTAAAATGAAGACTTTAGGGTGGGCCCTAATCCAATGTGATGAGTAAACTTATAAGAAGAAGAAAGACCATGGGAACACAAGGAGAAGACCACCATGCCCAAGCCAGGCAGAGAGACCTCGGAAGACATTGATTCAACACTCTGATCTCAGACTTCTTTTTTTCCTCCCCTTTGGTACAGGGTCTTGCCACACAGCTCAGATTCATAGCAGTCCTCCTGTCTCAGCCTCCCCAGCTCTGAAATTACAAGCTATGCTACCATGTCTAGTTTCGGGGCCACTATGGCAAGCCCATGGTTCCAGGAAAGTATGACCTGTGGTGCCAGGGATTAAACTCAGGTCCTTGTGCTTGTCAGGCAGGCACCCAGACCACTGAGCTATCTTCCCAGCCTGATCTCAGACTTCTGGCTTCCAGAATTTTAAGGAGGCTCACCCAAGCCATGCAATCTGTGGTGCTTCACCCTGATCACCCTATCAAGCTAATGCAATAAGAAGGAATCTTATCTGCCTCAGCCATTCCTCCATCCCAAGAGCCAGGGCAGTTCCACCACAAAGTAGAGGACTAATAGATAATTGCCCAATGAACACCTGAAATACAAGTCACTTACGTCTTTCTCCAAACGTATCTGCTGTCTCATCCATATGCGTGCTTGCACGTGCTATTCCCAGCCCAGAACACCTTTCCCCTTCCCGTCTGTTCTGCCATATCCAGCAGGAGACATCTTACTTTCCTTTCAAAACTCAGTTCAGATTCAGATTCCCAGTGAAATGTCCTTGATCCCCACTGGACAGAATTGAGTCCTCCCTGGTCTGTACCTCTCTGAGTTTTGTGCAAACTTTTCCACATCACTGTAACTCAGTACGCTCCGAGCTTGACTTCAGAATCTGTATTTTTTTTTCTCTTTTGTGCCAAGGAGCACAGCACCTGGCAAAGAGGACATACCCAATCATTAAGCCATCAAACCCTTTGATTAACAGAATCCTCATCTGCAAGTGACTGACTTTCTGTTGGGAGACAACCACTAACATGTGGGTCTGGCACATTCAATACATATTTACTGGATAGAAATTCGTTTACCAAATTTTCTTCATACTCTGTCCTTCCTAATAAATGAGCCCCATTTGTCAAAGCAAAACCAAAGCCTTCTAGAATGGCTGGGCCAACTTTCTTGAGTTCACTGAGCCGTCAGGATTGTAGCAGTTCAGAATACAACTTATTATAGGGAGCATTAACTCAGGCCAGACAGGTGACCTGGTACAACTCTTATAGACCCTAGAGCTTATCATGACTCTGACACCAGCAGCAGCCGGGCTCCTTCCTACCTACCTGCAGTGACCTAGCCGAGGAAGGCCACTGCACCCCAGGGGTGTGTGGTGAGCCGGCCTTGGTATCCACAGCCTGGGTTTCGCCTTAAGCAACAAAATCTGCAAGTAAAGAAAACACTTACTAGAACCATCTGCCCTCCCCCAAAGCTTGAAAGAATCTGCATGTGGACTCCCTAATCCTCCCCTCTCCCTTCTGCCAGGAATGAATTTCATTTGGAGGCAATATTAGGGGGGCTGGAGGGAAGAGGGAGCAGTGAGAGGTAGGCCAGACACATCTGGACAGCTTTTCTTTGTAAATTCAGAAGACTGGAGGGAATCACTTTCTCTCCCTGACAAAAGAAATGGGCCATGATCAGAAATTGATGACTTGCAAATCTCATGCAGGCAAAGAGGTTATTGTGCCTGGAGGTCTTTGGGGCCCAAAAAAATAAAGAGCAAATAATTTAAATGGGGCAGCTGTGCATAGTACGAGAATCCCCAGCATCAGCACCAGCCAGCAGAGCCAGCACTTCTGGAGGCATCACCAAGGGCCAGGGTCCCAAGGGCCCATTCACCTGTCCCTCTATTCAGCTATTCAGCACACACATCTGAGACAGATTTCAGATTCTCTTCTCTGTGAGCCTCACGGGGAAAGCTGTCACACATGCAATAACATGCAGGCCATCCCTTACAAAGCAGCCATCTAGAAATAAGAACAGATTGGGTGGCAAGTACTGCAAAGGAAGGATTGGGAAACACTATTAACTTAAACCTGACTTTGGGGGAGGTGGTGTGGCAACGCTTCCTTGACCGAACTTCGGTCAGGTTCATAGAATTCTTGTGAACTAAGTCTCAAACTTGGGCTTCAATGTCTCTCCTTGTACAGTTTAGTTGTAGCAAGAGTCCCACTGGTCAATTTAGAGAGAATTCACTACCCTTGACCCTCATCCAACCCCCATGTCTGGAACAAATTCTTCATCCTCTCTGTCACTACTTTGATGTCAACCACCTGGCCTGACCTGTGTGAGAATCCTGTGACGTTAACAAGAAGCTTCCCTCAGTTCTTGGGTTTCTTCTTACTAATTTTCTATGCAGTGTCCCCAAAACTTCTCCCTGAGTCTAACTTTCCATTTTTTCCTGTTGTGCTCAGAACTAAGCCCACCCCCTTGCTGAGGTCCCTTCTCTGCAGTTACAATAGTTATTTAAGAAATATCTGCTCTTACTGTTTTAGCTACTGTCTAATTTCTCACTGCAGTGTTTAAAGATAAGTTTAGGCACATGAAAACTTTAAAAGAGCTTATTGGGGCATTGAGCAATTCATGAGCTGGGCAGCACCAGACCACAAGTGGTTCAGTGCCCTACCATGGAGGCTTGAGGGGAAAACTTTTATAGTGTTCACAGGATCAGGAGAAAAAAAAAAAAAAGTTGATTGGTTAAAGTGGAAAATGTATAGTTAGAGGTTAGTTGGCATTCTCCAGTTGGTGAAGCTGATGTTTCTTCACACTGTTTCCACCAAGTTGGACTTTGGTTTGGTTATTTAGGCACCCACAATGCTGGAGACATCTCAGACTAATGGCTTCTAACAAATCATTTTAACAGTAGCACTAGACAAAGCCTGGAGAAGGACACACAGCGTAGGATGCTGAAGATTGTCCATTCTGCCTAAAGGAAAACCTAGAGTCTGAAAGCACATTCCTGTGAAAGACAGTGAAATGGTGTCAGCCAGCTTTCCCATCCCGAAGGGTGCCTGACAGCCTCAGCTTAGAGGAGAGCTCCATGTGCCTCACAGTTGCCAATGGGTTCAAGCCAAACTCAGCTGCTCCACAGCAGAAACAGCACGGCACAGGGGGTCAGCAGGAGAAAGCTGCTCAACTCATGGTAGTCAGGAAGCAGGGAGAGAGAAGGGACAATTGGGGCCAGGAAGACGCCTCGTCAGGTCACACCTTTAGCAACCCACCTCCAACCTGACCCCAGCTCCTAAGAGCACATGGCCACCCTGAACTCATTTATGGGTAGGTCTACCGGTGAGTAGAGCACCCTATTACCTAACCAACTTCCAAACACATGAGACATTGGGGGAGCTAAACCACAATAGGTATATTTGGGGCGATGGAGAGATTAGGTGGCTAGCCATGACCTAAGCTGAAGAAAAGTGGTCGAGAGTGGCAGGAAAGAAGGCCACGGAAGGAAGCAGGGGCCACAGTGGGACTGTACGTCATGTGTCTGCACCTGCAATCTTTTCCAAAAGTAGCCAAGCCCACAGGTATAATGCAAGGAAACCAGGGGAAGATCTTAAGTCTAAAGTCACCTCCTACAATCTGTATTTGAAAGTTCTTGTTTTCTCCTTAAAAAAATCGCATGCACATTGCATTCTGTTCCATAAGGTTATTTTGGGACTATACATAAAACAATGCTATTTTCCCCAACTCTTTAAGTGGAATAAATGCCCAGCAGATGGCCATATGTCCTCCAAGACATGGCATAGGAGTGCGTAAACTGCAGCCCAAAGAAGAGCAGAGTTGACAGAGATGGGACCCAGTCAAAATTTTAATCAAAAGAAGATGTGAAAGTTATGAAGCCTTTCTCCTAGTCCCATTTCTCTCGGTTCCAGATCCTTTCCTCCAACAAGCAAGAAAATGCAGTTCTGTCTTCTCTCAAGGGAAATGAATCCAGAGCTAATACATGAGAGGTCGCCCAGCCACCACGCACCATGCGTTTCCCCTGTATTTGGCCAGTACACGACCTGTCAGAGGTCTTCTCTAATGCAGTGACGCACCACTTCAGTTCTAAAGGCTCTCAGTCCTGTTCCTGAAGAGGGTAATAGTCTTCTTCAAGCTTTTCCAATGGGGCACGGCAGTATGATAAGGCCAGGGGAACATCAGCATTCTGTCTGTATTCTTCTCAGCTCCAGTGGTGAGACCCAAACACTATCTCAACGTAATGGTCAACCACGCCAGCCAAGTGTGTTACTTTGTTTACCTCTTGGCTCCAGGAACCCAGTGACCAAGATGTCAGCATGACTTCTAATGCACTAGAATCACTGTTTTCACCGGTGAGCTCATCCTTTCCTTGGTTCCTTCCTAGGGCTTAATAGACACACAGAACCACAAACCACAAACACTTTGGGGCACAATCATTAGGCTCAGTCACAACCTCAACCTCCACCTCTTGGAGCTAGTCACTTGGTCACCAATTAGGACTACACATTACATACTGAAAAACAATGCCCAAAGCCCACACTTTGTCTCTTCCCACCTCTCACCAGACCTCCCACCCATTGTTCCTCAGCTCATATCCCAAAATCAACAACCTGCCACACTTGAATTTTCAATATGATTTTTCCATCATTCTTTAAAGTCAGCTAAGAATAAAAATTATGATAAAGCCAATCATTGTCATGGTAATCAGTCCACTGCTTCATACATCAATCACACTGTACCTACCAGGGCTTCATGGTTGGTCAATGAAGCTGCACAGCTATGCTTTAGCACTAAAATGAATCCCAGAGAGGGAAGTCTGTGATGTCCACACCCACACATAGTGTCTCTATCTCCTGCTGTGTTTCATTTTGTACTCAGTCTTCAATTCCATTCGTTACTTGGACAATGGTCCTTCAATGGTGGACAGTTGTGGCTATTTGTCTCCTCTACTGGACCATTTATTTTCGGCTTTCTAACCTGGACCTTCGTTGATACTGCAGCACAGGATGTCTACTGAAGCCCACAGTGTAGTCAGGCAGAGACAAGCATAGAGCGAAACACCACTCTCTGTGACAGCCCATGAAGCCAGTGGACCATCACCTGGGTGAGTGCCTTGGATACTTTTCTCTCCTTGCTGGGACAAACTACTCCACACCCAAGATTAAGGAAAAAAAGGTTTATTTAGGTCACAGTTTGTGAAGGTTTCAGCCCATCCTCAGCTGGCTCCAAGGCAGGGTAGAATGGCACAGGGCAATGGTTTCAAAGAAGCAGAAGACAGCAAAAACAAAAAGGAAGGAAGAGCAAGCCTCTTTTCCTCCCTTATTCCCACCCACACCATCTCTGTGCCCTCCTCCTCCACAAACTCAGAATTTTACCAAGTGAGGACACTGGCTCCCTGCTGAGTCCCTCAGTTAAGTTTCTAAACCTCTCAGTTCTCAATTTGATACAAAGTATCAACCATTACAGCCAGTAATTTCTGAGTTCTCAGCAGGTCTGTTTACCATTGTTATAACAAAATATTGAGCAGCAGTACTTTATAGAGACTGATTTAGCTCATGATTCTACCAGCTATACAGTCCAACAGCAGGCACCAACACCCTGATGGGACCTCATGGCAGAGAAATGGACAGGGAACCAGTCTCATGCAGAAGGGCTCAAGTGTGTGGAGTAGCCTCACTGCGCATCAAGCACCTTGTTGTCTCAGAAAACAACCTACCGGCTGGGGAGACAGCTCAGCAGGGTAAGAACCTGCCTGACAAGTGCAAGGACTTGAATTTGATCCCCAGTACCACATGCTGTGCCAGCCCTGAAACCAGGTATGGTGGCACATGCCTGTAATCTCAGCGCTGGGGAGCCTGAGACAGGAGGATCACTACAAATCCAAGCAGTGTAGTGAGACCCTGTAACCAATAAGTAAACAAATAAAAAGAAAAAAACTCACTCTGTGAGAGTACCGTTAATGCCTTCCAAGGACAGTACCTAACCCTTTCCCTTGAGACATCACCCCTCAAGGTTCCACTACCTCTCAACACACAGACTAAGTGTTTAGCACATGAACGCTGAAGAGAAAAATCATGGCAGCACCCCAGTAGTGACCAGCTTGACAATGCAAACTTGTGTCACTTTCCTTTCTTCCCTGATCCCATCAGTCCACACCTCCACACATTTTCCCTGGACTCACACTCCCAAATTAACAACCTGCCCACAAGTTCTTGTCTCTGGATCTACTTCTTTGGGAGAATCTAACATAAGAAAGTTGGTCCCAGAAGAGGTCCTAGAATCAGATCCTCCAGATGGAATTCTGGAACTGTCACAAGCCACAGGCCAGATGGCAATAAAGATGTTACTGGTGAGGAGGAGTTGGTGATTATCCTGGTCCGACACGAGCACTGCCCATCCTAAGAGGAGATGGACAGGAAAGAGCTACTGCAGGATGGGACACAACATGATCTACAGTGGTAGAGCTCACACAGATCGCGGGTTTGGCTTGCTGGTTTGGATAATGGTTTTGGATAATGGTTTTAGTAGCCTGAAATAAAAAACAGTTCAATTATCTATCAACTCAAATTTTTTTTTAATATTAAGAGGCCTCCATGAAGTTAGAGATGGCACTTTGTGGTTGGAACACAAGTTGGCCCTACATTAAATGAAAAAGAGGCACCAAAATGGGGAGGCTCAGGAAGGCAGGAAGTTGGCACAGAGTTCCCCTGAGACACAGCCAGCATCTCAGCTTCCTAGAGATGGATTGAGCCCTAGCATGTCTGCAGTTCAAGTTTGCTGGTGAAGGACCACCTGGGCTGCATCAGGGAAGAGCTGTGGTTCTTTTATCAGAAGTTTTCTTAAAGGTAACAGATTTTCAGTTCTCCTGGCACATTGATGAGGTGATATGCCTAAAAACACCCTGAACTGATTCTGAATTTCGAAGAGACTCTTTGTTACAGACTAATATTTATCTCTCTCCCAAATTTACATGTTGAAATCCTAACCCCTAAGGTGAAGGTATCTGGGGATAAAGTAAGGCATGAGGGTAGAGCTGCTGTAGAAGAGACACCAGAAGAGATCTGCAGCTCTCTTTCTACCGTGGAAGATAAAAGGAGTTGAATGCCTTCCACCTGGAAGAAGCCCCTCACCAGATTCATCGTACAGCACCCCAGATTTACAGTTTCCAGAATTCTAAAACATAAATGCCTGTTGCCTTATCACCCAATCTATGATAATTTCTTACGAAGCCTAATCTGAATATGACACCCTCTTAACATCTCGCCTCTAGCTCAGTGTGAAGAAGTGTACGCAAGGGCTGTGAGTCATCTTCAGAGGAGACGTTTGGCACGCTGTAGATCAGGGCTGTCCAAGTGAAACCAAATCAAACCCACACCCTGTTTCTGTAAATAGAATTCTGCTGGAGCACAGCCAGGCTAGTTGGTTTGCACGTTATCTGTGGCTGCTTCTGCACTATTTTGGCAGTGTGGAGTAGAAGGAAGACAGACAATGTGCTCAAAGCTAAAGTGACTTCCTACCTGGCCTTTTAAGAAACAATTTGCCAACCCTATTCCTGGTCACTGGAACTCTAGAGGAAACTGATTTCACAGTATAGCGCTCACCCTCTGTACACACCTGTATCTTACCAAACTCTCAGGAAATCTGTTTTTTTCAAGATTGACCTACATACTGTCCCCAGCCTAGTGATAATCATGCTGACCTATGAGATGGTAAGGCCACCAAGATGATCTAAACTAGACAGCATCACCAATCTGTAGAATTTATATGTCCCAGAATCAGGTCAGTAAATGTGTTACCGCTCACCCTACCCAACAAGAGCAAGTTCCCCTTGCTGTTCGTTATGATCCAGAACAGACAGAAGTGCATTCTCTCGCTCAGTGGCTGCATATCCGATGTCAAGAGCTGCATTGCTCCGTTCCAAGAGAATACGTCTGAAACAGCAGCCACTCTTGCAGTCTCCACCCAACTCAATTTACAATGAGTCTTCATCGCAAGGATCCTTTTACCCTGGAAAATGAAAAAAAAAAATGAGGTGGAGATGAGCTAGGAAGCCCTCTGCCTACATCTTTCAAGTCTGACAGTACAGTAGTGTTCAGTTCCTGGAATACAGTGCCGGTGTCCACAGTGGCTTCTATTGGTTCCTTTCCTACAGCAGACCTTGCAGTGGATCAGAAAGCTGTGCGAGATTTCTGTCCAAATACAACCACAGGTCCAGTTGGGACAATGAGAAGAAGTCAGATCTCCATCCTTCCATGCAGAGCTCTCCCTCTGCTTGGTTTAGAGCATATTTCTGTTCCAGAATCAAGCAGCATGTGACATGACTGTTTCCACGCAATACATAGACATGAAAATAGACAAAATATCTGGAAGGATACAGAATAAAGCCGACTGATGATTGCCTGTACAGTGTGGGTTATAGGTGGATATTTTCCTTCACAATCGGTTCTCTATATGTTTGTTTTCTACACGCACAAAGGCAGGCATTGCTTTTTGATAAGAAATAAGCCACTCGTTGTTTTCGTAAAGACACAGAAGTCTATACACTAATGTTGGAGCCATTTGACCTCCTGATTCTCGCTACCCTCAGGAGCAAACTGTACAAGAGTCTTGGCATCATGCCTGTGGTTACAGATGTCCAGAGGGGCTATCTAAAGCCCCAGCAGCAGAAAGCAGTCTCAGACTCGCCCACAATAGCTGTGTGGATTGACAACTTTTGGGAACTTGCTCCACCCAGCTGAACTGAACTAGTGTGGTATTGGGTATGGAAGGCCCACCTGGGGATCATTGCCAGCAGCCTAAGAAGCAGAACTGGAGAAGAAGTGGAAGCCGTTGGAAAACTGTAGAGCATCTGCTGGGAGGCTGCAGGGAGCTGTTGGTGCTCTTGGAGGAACTTCTCATGCTGACTTTACTGATGAACTCGGCTGTTGTCATCTCTGAAGGAGCCTGGGACATTGTTGTTGCTGAGAATGGCTCTGGTTCACTTTAGGGGAGCTCTAGTCCTCACTTTGAGCAGTGCTTCCTAGCTCCAGTGCAGATCCCTCAGTCTGCGAGCACAAGATCCTGCTGGCATAGACTTCCTAGTTTCTACCACTGACCTTTGGGCCTTCCCAGCTCAGATCCATGAAGCAGGCCTGCATGAGACGTTGTCATGGGCTCTAGGCCTCCAGTTGGACTCGTGAGAGGCATTGTTTTGGGTTCGAGGTCTTCAGCTAGACTCATGCAGAACATTACCGTGGGATCCAGGCCCTCAACTGGATTCCTTGGTCTTTAGCGTGTACACAGATTTTCTGTACTCTTTGTATATAATTCTTTGGGTGACTATTATAAAATAATCTTACAATTATGTAACCTGTATTGTACTGTTTCCCTTGCAAAACCCCAAGCTACAACAGTGGCAGTTGACACTCTAGTCCCAGGCCAAGGACAGCTCCTCTCTCACCAGGCTGACACACTTTTGGCATTCTGTCTCTCTGCCCCAGCTGGCTTGGGCTTCTGCATGGGAATTGTGAATCCTGGGACCACATGTCCCTGGAAGAGACAGGGTGACAGAGTCCCTGTGAGGCTTACAACCCTCCCCAGAAGGCTGATGCAGACTGCTCCTCAAAACCTTCACTGACTTCAAATACAAACAAACAGTTGGGGCAACAGCTTAACTACCTTTGCACTGGGGATCCTCAAAACATCTTGAATGCTTTCCCCAATATTTTGGGTCTGTCAAAACTCTCGGTCATGCTTGACTGATTAATTCTAAATGCACATGGCTTAAAAAGAAACAGAAGGACTGCAAATCAAATCCTTATGTTTCTGATTCATTCACACCTAATTCAGCCCCATGTGGGGGAAGGGCTGGGGAGGGCCAGATGCCTGGCATTCAGCTGTGATGGTGGAGGATGCCATGCAGGTAGGAGGCGGTCAGGGAGTTGGGCACTAAAAGAAAATCTGGATTCTCATTCAGTCTTTATCAAAATCCTGGCCTCCTCTGGGCCAGACCCTGTTCAACACAAGTACAATGACAAACATGAATATAAAAACAAGTAATTCCCCAAAAGAGTGTCAGGGCTGGGAATGAAGCTGTGCAGGGCACAGTGGGGCATCGAAAAGGAGGAGGCAGGGGGCTGGAGAGATGGCTCAGTGGTCTAAAGCACCTACTTAGAACAAGCTTAGCAAAAGCATCAGGGACCGCGGTTCAATCCCCCAGCACCACATGCCAGCCAGCCCGCCCCCTGGTGGGCTGAGCTGGCCTCTCTCTCTCTCTCTCTCTCTCTCTCTCTCTCTCTCTCTCTCTCTCTCTCTCTCTCTCTCTCTCTCTCTCTCTCAAATAAATAAATAAAAAAAAAAAAATTAAAAAAAAAAAAAAAGAAAAGGAGGAGGCAGCTCTGCCCTGAGCATAGGGAAAGGCCTTGTAGACAGCAATGACACAAACACCTGCCGTCCAGTGCACACTTGTCCTGGTATTCATTTCCTAGGGCTTCCCTGGGCTACCACATACTGGGCAGCTTAAAACAAGAGCAATTCATTCCCTTACCATTCAGAAAGCCAGAAAGGAGGATGCCATCAGGTGCGGCTCCTTCTGGGGGATTGGAGAAAGGCTGTTCCACTCCCCCTGCTAACTTAGTGGCCACCTGTGGCATTCTTTAGCCTGTTGCTACATGAGCCCAACCTTCCCCTTTCATCATGTGGTTGTCTACAGAGAGTAATCTCTCACTGAGGGCACACCCCAAATGCACAATGATTTCTCTCTCTGATTCCTAGTCCCAAATAAGCTATATTCACAGCTAGTGGGATGAGCATTTGCACACATCTTTTTGGAGGACCTACTATGCACATCATACTTCAGTTTTTAGGCACATTACATAATTTAATTTTCATGGCAATGCTGCACAAGGCAGGCATTACCATCAACCTTGTCTACAAATGGGAAAACACCTTACCAAGGTCATGTGAGCAAGGAGAAGGCAGGGATGGAGTGCTGGACAGATCGATTCATGCCAAAACTCATGACAGTGGTGCAGATTTTCTTACAAAGCGAAACATAGTCTTGCCCTATGATCTAGCAGTCATACTCCTGGGTGATTATCCAAATGAACTAAAACTCAAAATCATACAAAACCCTGCACATAAATGTTTATAGCACCTCTATGCATAGTTGCCAAAACGTGGAAGCAAGTTGTCCCTTAAAGGGTAATTTTGCTGCAACCATATAATGGAATATTACTCAGGGAGGAAAAGAAATGAGCTATTGAGCCATGAAAAGACATGGAAGAACTTTAAATACTTATTATTAAGTGAAGTAAGCCAGCCTGAAGGGGCTACATGTTGTCCAACTCCAACTGCATATGTAACATTGGCTATGGGGATGGAGCCCACTCCTGTCCCCAGCCCGACCCCACCTCCTTCCTGCCTGGTCCCTTCTTCTCCTTCCTCCTCTGTTCTCCTTGGAGGGAACCTTCCCTCACTTCTCACCTCGTGGAAGCAGAAGCCGCGGGCACCCAGGGCAGAAGTTGCGGCCAAGGCTGCCGGCGCTCACTCATATCAGAGTGCGTGAGGTCCTCTTAGATCCCAGACCCAGCCCAATCCCATAGCCTCAGGGCTCCTTGAAGACCTCCATTCCAGAGCAATGCAGGACTCCAGCGCCAGGACTCCCCTCTGTCCTGCGGCTGGGCAGCCTGAGTCCCTTGTGCTTCTTAACAGGACTGACCTAAGAGGAGGTGGTGACACTGCCTCGCCCCTCCAGGGTTGGGACACTTCTCTCCCACCTCCTCTCCTCCTACCCTCGCCTCCCAAGAGTGCCCTACATCCTTGCCCCAGGGAGCCATCCTGGCCCTTTGTCCCTGGGGAGGTCAGTCCTAGCAGTCCTCTGGCCCTGTGCTGCTGCTCTTTCCTCTTGACCAGAAAACTAACTTCTGCTTCACCTCTGAGTCCCAGCTGCGCTGCTACCTTTCCACAGCCTCCAGGTCCCTGAGGGACCTCCACTGCACTTCTGCAGCTGGTCTGTCTCCTGTAGCACAAAGCAGTTATCAAGCATCTCTTTGCATTCCTGCCCACCCAAACACACTCAGGGACTCTGTACCACTTCCCCAGCATAAAGCAAAGCAAGAGGCACACAGCAGGTGTTCTGTAAGTGTACGCGGTGGCTGCACAAGCAGGGGCGAGTAAGCTTTAAGGAAGTTCATTCCCACAGGAGGGACCCCACCAGTGCAGATGGAAGCCCCTCGGGATGCTCGCTTCCCCGTCCAGCCTAGGCACCGCCTGGCACGTGTCCCACGGGACAGTAATGCTCAGTTATCGTGCCATCGGGCCTCGGTCCTGAAGACCAAGGACGCCCACTGCGCTTCCCCCCACGGGCTGGGTTATAGCCAGAGAGTAATACTAATGTCTCCCCTGTGAGTTATGTGAGGACGAAATAAGATAGGAGAGGTGAACCTCATCTTCCGAACCCTTGTACCAGCCCTGGACATAGTGTGCATGGTCAACCTCACCCCTTGTCCCCCAGCCAGAGAGCCCCCCCATGCTTTACCTTCTCATCCCCCAGGCTCCCCAAGTCCTTCTCGGGAGAGCGTCCCTCAACACCTGCGGCCCAATTCCCTTGCTCAGAGAACTGCACGGTATTTGTTTTTGATACTGGGGCTTGAACTCAGGGCCTTTGCACAAAGCGACATCGCCAGCACTTTTCTTAGTTTTGAGACAGGATGAGTTGCCAGATTGTTCCAGCTGAGCTGATACTTTCAACCCTCCTGCTTCATCCACCCAGAGTGCTTGGGCTACAGCTGTGCACCACGGGTCCCCCACTGGGATTTCCTTTCCACCAAGCTCAGGGAAGCTGAGCAGGGCAGACTATGACGTCATTGCGTCATTGCCAGCCCGCCGAGAGGGGGCGGAGCTTCTCTGTCCCTTTCGGTGCTTCATCTCCAACTAACTGCATGCCTGGCACGCAGGAGTGCTAGCTGCACATCGGCGGGACGCATGCAGAGAGCAAGTGAGAAGTGGGAACTCGGAATGGGGCAGGCCCCACGGGCTCCGCGTGCACCCTCGCTGCCTCGCCAGTAAAATGGGAAGAAGAAATCTTCAAAACCACCTGCAAAAACAAGTGCTGGCCTAACGTAGATCAAAAGCTTGTCTCTGGGTGAGTGGGACCAGGTCAGCGATGAATCTAATCTCACAGACAAAGCTAAGCGAGGGCCTCTGTGTCTGGACCCAAAGAGGCATTTTCAAAGGTAAGCAACAGTGACCATGGCCCACACCACCTCATGGCCGGAAGGAAGGGCTCACAAGGCAAAGTCCGGCCAGTTGTGCCAGGCCTGCTCCCGGACAGCTGTTGCGGCCCCAGCGTGGGGGCTGTAGCAGATCTACTCTCCCACTGCTGACCCGAGTAGAAAAACAGAGAGGGAAACGCTGCCAATGGCCTTGTGCAGATTCATCATTTTGAATCTTCACTCTTAACACATGTTTTCGATCCATGCAAAACATGGATTTCTGGTTTCCATTACCTTTGTTTCATTTAAGAATATAATGTTTTTTATAGCCTGGGGAAGGGAGGGTAAAAGCGAGTGAGCGAGCGAGTGTGTGAGCTTGGGTGCTTTTTATTTTTCCACCAGAAGGAAAAGGGACGAGGAAGCCAAGAAGCCAGCGATGGCAGGCTCCCCATGGGCTCCTTCAGGTCAACCACTGGTGCTCCAGCATTCATGGAGCACCTACTGTGTACATGCATGTAGACACACCTACTATGTGCATGCATGTAGATGGGACATGGCAAAGACAAGGTGTGCTCCGTGCAGCTGAGTGATTCAAGCCTGACTGAGGAAGGTAAAGTGTGCTTGGCAGCACATAATCCAAGGCAGATTTTTCTTCTGGAAGGGACAAGAAGGAAGCAAGAAACAGAAGGAAGGAAGGAAGGAAATGTGTCCATCATTTCCTCTCTGCTAGGCACTGTGCTTTCTCTACCTCTTGTATTTTATTTGTTTCTCATAACAGCCCTTGAGGAGGAGCCCATTTACCATTTTACAGGTGAGAAAACACACTTATGTGACACCCAGGGTCTCCCAGTGGCAGAACCCAGACCACCTCAACCCTTGCTTGCCCCTACATACAAAGCAGATGCCCACACTGCTGTAAAGTCGGGACCCTCATGCCTGCATGCACAAGGGTCCCGGGGCCCAGTTACTCCACCAGCTTCTCAGAGGTTTCCAGAACCACAGCCAGTTGAAGCCCTCAGACCTTGGAGCTGATGAGGTCAAACCTGCTTGTGAAGGAGTAGGCTGAGCAGGTGGAGCTTGCCTGAGGTCTCGTCAAGAGCTCCTCAGAGACCTGGGGCCCAGTCTTCCCTGCCGGAGCTGCAAGGAAGTCAGCAGTGCCAACAGCTATGGCATTTAATTGTTTCCAGACCCTTGAAAGCTGCTGTCCTCCCTCCCCATGCCCGCCCATCCCAGCTAAAGCAGTCCCAGGTCAGCCGAGCAGATAGGTTTATTTTGGCAGAAAGCTGGGTGCTGTCCAGCTCAATAATCGCCCGTGTTAACACACCATTATGTGTGTCGTTAACAGACTTGGCAACTGGGATTTGGCTTTCTTTTTTTTTTCTTTACATTTTCTAAAAATAGAAAAATAAAATGCAACTCCTATAAAGTGAATCAGAAAATCTAGGACTCCCAGACACACAGGTGCTCTGTGACTCTGCCTGAAGACAAGGCAGAGACCCATCTTATCTGCCCCCAGGAAGTCTCTGGAGGCCTTGCTCCTGAAGGAGGCTCGTGGGGCACCATGAGCAGGGCTCGCCACTCCCCACTGGTGCCCAGTGCCACCTCCTCCTCCCCAGCCTAGCAAGGGCGCAGAAGCATCAGGGTAGGGGAGTCAGACAGGCCCTGGATTAAAGATCAGCTTCACCATTTTGTAGTTTGGGAGAACCTGATCAAGAGATTTAACCTCTCTGAACCACAACTTCTTTAACAAAGAGCTACATATAACCCTTCCTTCCGCTTACCATGTCATGCTTGCAATTCATTGAAAGGCAGGAGGGCAGAAAAGAGAGACGGACAGACAGAGACTGAGTCGAAAACAGACAAATTGCTCTCCCATTATTTTCAAGACTTCAGTGTAATGTTTTCAGAACCTAATGGTAAATCAAACACATGCCCAGAGATATGAGGAAATCCAGCCCCATTAGTGCACCAATACACAGCAAGCAACTCTCCCAACTCTGAGGCTAACGCCTTGGTCTGATGCCTGCAGTGTCCTTCCTGTGGGCCTCCCGGGTGTCTCTTCCACTCCTCCATGGCCATTCTTGGCAGAGGAGCCAGCAGCAAACCCGCCTCTTACTGCACCGCTCCCCTGCCCCAGCCTCCCTATAGCTTCTCAGGAAATGGGAGAGTCTAAAGTTCTGACATTGGGCCGGCCAGATAGCTCAGCAGATTAAAACTCCTGCTTAGGCAGAGTGCAGTGGCCGGGGTTCAATCCCCAGCCTGCCTCGGCCCCACCCCTGGGGTGCGCTAAGACGGCAAATCATACTGGGCATAGCGGTACGTGCCTGTAATCCCAGCACTTGGGAGGCTAGAAAACAGGAGGATCACTACAAGTCCAATCTGTGTGGTGAGACCCTGTAGATTCTGTACTAAATATAAATAATAATAATAATAATAATAATAATAATAATAAATAAAGTTCTGACATTGGCCTGGAAGGTCCTGTGACCCAGGACCCCATGTGCTCCCTCCCCACCCCCCCCCCCACCTCTGTGGAAGCCATGCCTTCTTTAGTTCACTCAGCTCTCCACTCCAACCTCTTCTCCTCAGAGAGGCACCCCATTCCTCCCTGTGTGTGCCTTTGTTTTGCTCTATTTTCGTCCATATGCTATCGCACTCTCAACCACATTGTGCATCTGTTTGTGTATGTTCAGCCCCTCTTGTGCTGGAATACAAAGGGCCAAGGCACAGAGACCTTCCTTGGCCCAAGACCCTGCGCGTTCTGTGTGTTCAGTGTGCGTTACTGGATGGAGAAGTGAGTGGGGAGATCAGCGCGTGCTGCACTCCGGGTCCTGTGTGGGACCTGCTGTGCAGAGCCCTTCCTTCCTGGTCCGTGTGGGGAACTGGACAGAAAGAGGCTCAGCGGGAGCACCAAGAAGGAACCTGAGGCCATGGGGGAAAGCGGAGCCAGTGCACCACTTTAAAAGGAATGACTTCTAAGTTGAGTCTTGAAAGGTGACTTGGAATAGCTAGACAAGATGGGTGAGTCGGCAGTGAGGAAGGGCATTCCAGATAGAGGAAATGCTATTACAGAAGGTATAGGGGAACGAATTATTTTTTCTTTTATATATTTAGTACAGAGTCTATAGGGTCTCACTATGCAGATTGGACTCGTAGTGATTCTCCTGTTTTCAGCCTCTAAAGCGCTGGGATTACAGGCACATGCCACCATGCCCAGTCTCGGCTATCTCGGTGTGCCCCGGGGGCCGCTGCCCTCTGCCTAAACGGGTCCTTTAGTCCACTGAGCTATCTGGCTGGCCCTGGGGAAAGAATTTTTGATGTTTTGAAAACCACAAAATTCCAGTTTTGATGGCGCTGTGGGGGAGGGGCAGAACAGTACAGTGATGAGAAGAGGCAGAAACGCAGTGAGGAAGGACGCCTCCAGGCTCTGCTGAGGATGCCCGATCTTGCCTCAGGTGCTTTGGGATCCTGCTAAAGCGTGGCCAGGCAAATACGGCCTGCAGGCCACTGAGCAAAGAATGGATTTGAGGAAGGCATGGAGCATGAGTTAGGTAATAAAACAATACCAATAAAAACCAGAACAGAAAGTTAATCATCCTCCCAGGAGGCTAGACTCTGTGAAATGGGAGAATGACCTTTCTGATCCACTAAGAATTTCTGCAAATTTGGCTGTACAGATTTGAGCACAGCAACTATGGAAAGTTGCACCCTCTGCGCGATAGAAGAAAGGAATTTGAGATCAGCCAGAGCTTCCAGCGAGCTAAAATAGGAGCCAAAGAAAAAGGGGAAGAAAAAAAGAGGGCAAAAAGGCCATGTGGTGCATCTCTGATGAGGTTAAATTGCCAGTGAGAAAAGCCTAGTAGAAAGGGAGTTTTGTTTTTGTTTTATTTTGCGGTACTGCAGATTGAACCCAGAGCCTCACGCAGGCTAAGCAGGCACTCTCCAGTGAGCAGCGAGCTACGCTACGTAGCCAGCCGTGCGGAGGAGCTCTGAAAACCAGGAGTGCGTGATTTATTATTGTAAGTTGTTTGCTAATTAATGGGGGTCCTGCTTCTGGCTGCGATGGAGTCACTGCTATGAAGTGGCACTCCCACCGCAAAAACAAAACAAATGTAAAAGTGGACAAAATGAAGAAGGCAACAATTTCTGGCACTGGATGCCAGGTGGCACAAACTGTGATCCTTCAGAGGCGATTCGTGGTCTCGTGAGGGGGCCCCACGTCTGCCCTGAGCTCTCCTTCTGGGAATGATTTCCTCACTGCAGAGCAGAGAGCTCAGTTCTGCACGGAGCACAGTAGATCTGATGAGACAAACAGATAGAAGCAGCTGAAACGGCTGGAATCTGTGAGTGGGGTAACAGAGAAGAGTGTGCTGTGCACAGGGGTACCCAGAAGCCCGTGGCGGGGGCCCTGTGGAGTACTTAGCAGAGAGACAGGCTACCTAGGCTCAAGGGGGGGTGACACAGGCTGATCATAAAGCAGCTCCAGCAGGGTAGAGAACAGAAACACTAGAAGCCAAGCCATGCTAGAAAGCAGAAGAGATACAGACCAGCCAGAGGGGAGCAGTTCTGTTCCCTTATTATTCCCGTGTCTCCAGCTAAGACACCAAGATGGCCAGAACCCAAGGACCACACTCTCCAAGAAGACATACTCTTCCAAAGGACCATCCAATAGCACCAAAGTGATTACCACTAGCCACACCTAGCTCCTGAGGACTTGGAGTATAACTAGTGCAACTAAGGAAGTCATTTTTAAATTTATTTCATTGATATAGTATGAGCTTAAATCTAAATAGCTACATGTGGCTACCATATTGTAAGTGTAGCTTTAGATCCATCCTAAAAAAAGCCCTTAAAAGATTCGCAAGGAACATGATTTTGGATTGATCCCATTAAATTAGAGAGACTTGGGGAAGACACCCTGCTCTTCACAGATGTCATCCATAGAAACATAAAAGCAAACCCACAAAAACTCAAGGTGATAAGACAATAACCATACCCCTACTGCCTAGTAGAATAAAAATTAGTTTTAAGAAGGAAAAAACAGAACCCAAAGGCTCTATAAATATCATCAACTTACCCAGTATCTAATCAAAAATTCTAGATGTGCAAAGAATGCAAAAAAAAAAAAAAAAAAAAAAAAAGAAAAAAAGTGGCCCATACTTAGGAATGCAATTCCAGGGATGCTAGATATTAGACTTAGCACTTGCTTTAAAGTAATGATTATATATTTTTCAAGGAATTAGGGGAAGATGCTCCCAATAAACAAACAAACAACTCAGCGGAAATGTTGGCCCTCTTTAAAAAGAACTAGAATTAAAAAGTACTAGAACTAAGATTTTAAAAGTTGAATGGACTGAAGGATTTAACAGATTGCAGGAAGCAGAAAAGTAAAGTTAAAGATAAATCAATAAAAATCAGCCAAACTGAAAGAAAGGGGAAAAAACTGAGGAGAAATGAAAAGAAGTCAAGGCTCTCAAAAGCAGTATACCTACCATTAAATCCAAATAGATTATTATCGATGAGCGCCAGCCAAATAGCTCAGCAGATTAAAGCGCCTACAAGCAGGCGCAGGGGTCAGGGGTTCAAATCCCCAGGCCTGCTATGCTGGCCCCGGCCCCCAGGACGTGCTGAGACTGCAATTGAGACTGGGCATGGTGGTACACGCCTGTAATCCCAGCTCTTAGGAGGCTATAAACAGGCGGATCACTACGAGTCCGATCTAGTAGTGAGAATCTGAGCACCATATAGATCCTTCCCTAAAATAAAAAAAAATAAAAAATTGACAATGCATATCGTCAGGTATGGAACAACCACTAAAAAGCAATAGAAATAGGACTGAGAAGCCAACCAAAGAGCCAAAACAGACCTCCAGAAATAAATATAATTAGGAAAGGAAAGCATATTTCAAAGAGGAAAAGCAGAAGTCGGTGAAAACAAACTGCAAGGTGCAGACCTCAGCCCAACCACACGGATAATCAGGTTAAATGTAAAGAGACCAGAACTCCTCAACTGAAAGAGAAAAAGAATATGATGGAGCGAGGGGAAGGGCAAGATTGAAGAAAGTGACATCTACATGAGATGACTTCAAATTTTAAAGCACATGTATGCTGAAAATAAGGATGAACAAATAGAGCATGCATCCCAGGGCGACTGTGATGATGCAGCGCAGGTTAGTGAGATGGGTAGGTGTCCTCATGCGATCGACCTCCTTGTAGAAAGAGGAAGAGGCACCGAGGACAGGCTAAGGAAGGGAGCCGAAGGAAGGGAGCTGTCGAGCCAGAAGAAAGCTTGCTAAAAACTGCCCTGCCGACCCCTTGATCTATTAACAGCCAGCCTCCGGAACTGGGAGAACCTAAACGCTGGTTGGTGTAAGGCACCCAGGCTGTGAGTTTGTGTGTTTGTTTGCTTTATGTCTTTTACATTTCTTTTTCAGCACCCAGGATCACCCCTAGGGCCTTTGCACTGAGCTACATTTCCAGCTCCATTTTTCATTTTGAGACAGAATCTCACCACGTTAGCCAGGCTGAGTTCAGGCTGGCAATCGTCCTGCCTCAGCCTCTCAGAGTGCTGGGATTACAGGCATGTGGCACCACACCCAGCTTGGATTTAGCTTTTTTTTCCGGAACCGGGGATTGAACTCAGGCCCTTGCGCTTGCCAGGCAAACGCTTACTCTACTGAGCCATCTCCCCAGCCCCTAATTTAGCAATTTTTTTAAAGCTTCCTGATGATACTGACAATGGAGGTGGGAATGAAAATGCTAAAAATTAATAAGCTTTGGTCTCTTGTTTCCAAGGCCTTTACTCTGCCTCACTTTCTGCCTCCCAGAAGCCAATTTCAGAGTGACTGTTCATATTAAATAACCCAGATTCATGCTGTGGGAGGGATTAGCAAAATCTTCTTAAAGCAGGGGCCATTTACACTGCACCTCAGCTGAGAATGTGCCGTGGACAGGCAGCGCTGCTCCAGCCAACCGCAGCTGTGAGGTTCCCGTTCCCTGGACCCACCAGCTTTTAAAAACCTTCTACATAAGAAGGAGATTGTTTTTGCTGTTTTAGATGAGGGCTTGTGGCAGGTAGAGACCAAGAATAGGTGAGGAAGGGTTGGTCAGAGTCGGAAAGGGAAGGTCACTGAGGAGAGAGCGCAACAGGAAGCTCACCCTGAAGAGATCTGGCAACTTTCTGTCAGGAAAAGACACTCTCCTTGTGGAGCCTTTCTGTCTACATAAGCAAAGATCTAGTAGCCATATTTGTGCTCTATGACATCACTCTCGGGCCACAGCTGATTGGTTCCTGGTGCACATCCCATCCAAACTGTCCAATAACATTCTTTCTTGACACTGCTCATAATATCTGACCCAGGCCATCCAATAAGGATTTTCTTTTCTTTTCTTTTTTTTTTTTTTTTTTTTTCTGGAACTGGGAATTGAACTCAGACCCTTAACACTTGCCAGGGAAGCGCTTATTCTACTGAGCCATCTCCCTGACCCTCCAATAAGGATCTTAAAATTCCTCTTCTATGTAGAAATAAAAACACTATTCACTCCAGGATAATAAAACCCATCTTACAGAGTGAAATTATACTAGATGTTATACTAGTATACTAGTATACTAGATGTTATACTAGAGTGACTTTTGTTTTGCTTTGTTTTGTAAGTCGTGGTCTTACTAGACTGCTGATGCCTGACCATCCAGCCCACCACTGCCCACCTTGAGGAGCAAGGGACCACTCTGCATCTGTCCCTGGCTGCATAGACAAAGCTGCTGCCCGAGACGGTCTCTTCCCTGCAGCTCAGCATTCTGAAAAGCTTTCTGGAGGAGGCAGTTTTGAATTGGGCCTGAGGCCACTCAGGGTTGCTCCTTCCAACCCCTCGCACTAGTGTACAAACTCTCTGACTGGCTGGTGTGCACAGCCCCAGGTTGGCCCGCGGGCATGACTAGGCTGGAGGGTGCATTCGCACACAGCCTGGAGGGATCTGCTGATCTAGTGCTGGCTGCCCTCCTCCTGGAGTTGTGGCTCCCCATGCAGTTATTATTTCTCTTTCCACCAGCAGAAAACATGTCTCTTGAGGGTCAGATTTGCTGAGGTCCACAGCACAGCTGAGGTGCAGACCTCCTTCACAGCCAAACCAGGACAGTGTGCTGGGGCCCAGACAGGGGACCCAAGAGAGAGGGTGAGCCTAAGGAGCCACCAAAACATAGATAGGGCTCATAAACAGAAAGGGACCCCATGATGGCACCTGTGAGTCACACTGAGCTGGTCTTCGAAGTCACCTTAGGAGAACACTGCCCTCACAGAGCAGAGAGCAAAACTCACTGGATGGGAAAGCAGAGCACTAAACCAAGCAGGATCCTCGTGCATCCCAGCGCCTGACCCCTCTACCTCTCTCTCTTCCCCAACCACACTGGCACTTCTGCAGACTCAGCCAGCAAATGCCAGTGCCACAGCACTGTGGGATACCGCAAACAGCGGGACGCAGCATGGGGCTCTAAGGTCTGTGTCCCTCACTCCTTCCTCTGCTCCCTCCCATAACAAGTGGTCCCTGTGATGCCAACAACATTTATAGTGACAGTACAAAGATAAGCAGCATTCAAAGTAGGAAATGTTTTGAAAGCTCAGTAGAGAATTTAGAGCTTCCTTTGGAGGCACTGGGGAGCCACTGAAAGTTCTTGAGAGGGACAGTTTATCTGGTTTGCATTTATAAAGATGCACACACGGAATCAGTAGGTGCACCCACAGTCTGGACAGCTGGTATCTGCTGGACTGACAGAGAGGGCCCCAGCGGCTCAACTGATCAGAACACACTGAGTCACCAGGTGAGGACTGTGACAGGTGAGTTCCAAGTGTGACTGGTGGAGGTGAAAGTGACACACACTGTGCTGCCCCTCCCAGAAGCAGAGCCCACATCTGGTCCTGAACAGATTTCTCCACCACCCCACCACACACCACCACCCCCTGGGACCTGGAGCCACTGTTCCCTCTGTGACCTGTGTCACTGCTCTGAGGAACCTAAATGTGTCCTGTGTGCTATTTGTCCATGAGTTTCTTGGAGTGAACAGGTGCCAGGACCCAGGCTCTCCAGCCCTGGATTTCTCATGGAAGGACCCTGCCCAGGCACTGTCTGGGCCCCGGTGCTGACAGGACAGGTTCTGGAGTCAGACTCCAAGGTCCAGCCCATGCCCCACCATCCCTGAGCACCTCCCTGGGCATGAGACTGCCCATCATGGCCCCCGCCTTCTTTATCTATGGGCTCATCTAGAAGTGCCTGGGGCAGACCCAGCCCCAAAGGTGTTAAGCAAGGAACTGGAGGCACAGAAGAGGACAGCCCCTCCAGAGCCCAGGACAGTGCTACACAATCCTCAGAGAGCCAGAAGTGACCAGACAGGAGAGATGATCTGGGAGCCAGCAGTCCCTGAGGCACCTGAGTGGGGAATCCAAAGGGACCCAGGTCGAGGACTGTGTTACAGAACACATGAGGCAACTGGACACTCCTGAAGCACGGGGGGTCTCCCTAGGAGCTTGAGCAGGAGTAGGCCTGATCTGGGAACACTGCAGCCACAGAGAGATCAGACCCCAGAAACAGCTCAGGAAGTGAATGGAGCAAGGTGGGGAGGGATGGGGAGTGGAGCAGGCAGATGATGCCCTGGGGAGGAGGCAAAGGGCTCAAAGGGTATCTCAGTTCCTGGGCTTCCTCCAGGATCTCTGGGGACCAGCACTAGGCATGATACACACATCTGTGGCCTGACCCTGCTCTCCAGAGCTTAGGAAGCAAGTAGCTTTGGCGGGGCTATGGAAGGATCCCCACTGGCCACACTATTTCCCTCCCACCCTCTCCCAGGAGTCATAGCAACTGCAGTCAGAAGTAGAGCCAAGAGATCCAGCCCTAGCCCAGGCCCAGTGAGTGTGTGGGAGAGTTTCCAGTTATCCTCTGTCTGCAGGACCTCTCTGGTCCAAACCCAGGCAAGCAGCGTGAGTGAGACCCTCTTCCACACACTTGGAACTCCCCCCCACTCTGAACCCACCCTCCATGCCCACCCAGTGAGTGAGAACTTCTGCCGCAGGACCCCCGGATCCAGCACTAGCCCAGGCCCGGTGAGTGTGTGGGAGAGTTTCCCTTCTCCCCTACTCCTCCTTGTCCCCTTCAGACTCAGCTCAGGCCTGGCATATAGGCCTGGGGTGAAACTCTGCAGCTGCAGTCTGTGCAGAGATAGTAGGGGACAGAACCACCCAGCTAGTCCAGGAGCAGAACATCTTGCCAGAGGGACACAACAGGTTCACTTCCAAGGGCAGCGGCAGGAAGGAGCTGAGCACAGCAGCCAGACCCAAGCCAGGCACAACTGGACAAATTCAAACTTTGTAGATCTTCACCTGACTTTCAGTAGGTGCTAAGGTTATAACTGCACCAAAGATCTACAGCAAAGATCAGAAGACAGTGCTATACAAAATGACAATGAGAAGGAGCAAAATGCATCTCAGACCCCAAGCCCACCTATAACAAGTGCAGAGGACACTAGCACAGAACAAATTGGGAATCACAAAGCTGAAATTAATGAATCAAGACTGTCTGAAATAAAGAAACAACTGCAGAAAGGTACAGAGGAGCTCAGATCAGAAATAAAAAAAAAAAAAAAAATCTCTGAATTAATAGCATCTGAAGTAAGAATCAAATACAGAAACACATGGAGGAAAACCAATGCCCACCCAGAACAAGTGTAGAGGGCACTAGCTCAGCTGAAATGTATGA
>NW_004524732.1:4261572-4262458 GCF_000260255.1 Octodon degus
ATGACCATTTTGTATCTGTGTATTCAAAATGGTTAGGATACATATACAGCTACACTCTCTTAAATCAATGGATAGAGGGATTTTTTTCTAATAGTGTTTAGAAAAAGGATACCATGTCTGCATCTTGTACAACAAATAACCACTAGGAAGACAGTATGCAATGTGTTAATTATTGAAACTGTCCTACTAATTTGATTTGAAACTGTCTCATTCTTATTTGTTTCTCAATAAAATTATGGAAAAAAAAGAAGAGCCAAGCCTGTATAGGGTGAGGAGTAGAGGCTACATCCTGGCTCCAAGGGCTCTGCACACCTCCCAGAGTGCCCCATCCTCTCGGTCCCCATTGGTCACATTGTTGGCCTTCATCCCAGCCAGCTGCACATAGCTGCTGCTGTGAACATCCACGTGGCTCTGCAAGCCACTCATACTTGGAAAGGCTCTGCTGCAGCCTGCTGGGACCTCTGGGAGGTAGCCCTGGGACCCAGACTGGGATGAATGATGGCCTGGGTACAAGACACTGCCCCTGCTGAGGAAACTGTGCAAGGGAGCTGAGCAGAGGAAGCTGCTGCTGGGCGTGTGCCAAGGGTCCTCTCAGTGCTTTGCCCAAGAGCCCTCCAGGGAGCCTTTGTCACCACCACTTTACCAATGCAACCTGAGAATCAGAACAGCAAAGATGCACCTATATCACACAGCTATTAAGTGGCATGTGCAGGATCACCCTGGATTCACTGTTTTCTAAAACCCATCCACACAGCTGCTTATGCACTTAGTTCTTCGTCCAACAAAAATGTATCCAGGGACTGCTATGTACCAGGCACTATGCCAGATACCAGAAATATAAGGCAGATATGCCCCCGATTCATGCTGGGGAGACCAGCATTGCCTA
>NW_004524732.1:4263468-4319946 GCF_000260255.1 Octodon degus
CCTGACTCCTACATGCACACAGGGAGAGGAGGGAGCTGCTCTGGATCCGCTGTAGTGTTTTGTACTTTGGCAGCCACTTAAATAGCTCTTCTCCTGAGCACGTCCCCAGGCAGCATGTGATGTGTGCTGTGATTTGATTTTTTAAAAAACAACTTGTTCTTTTCTCTCATTATAAAAGCAACAGATGTTTCTTCCTCAAAAATCAGAAAATACAGAGGAGCCCGAAAGGAAAACCACCCATCAACTCACCCACTGTCTTTGGTTGTCACCTGTACCTTGACATCTGCTTCTCTCGCCTGTGCATCTGTCACTGCTCCCCTCTTGCCCGCCATCATGGCCCTGTCACCCTTCTGGCCCTGTTCAGGTGACCGCCTATGGCCTTTCTGCACATCTGCCTTGCACACGCCCAAGCTTCCTTGGGACAGTTCTGCTTTGCCACTCCGACTCAACAGCTGTCCTTTCCCTGGGTCACATGGGAACTCCTGGCTTCCAGCTGTGCTCTTCTGGTGCCCCCTACATTGAATTCCAATGGGTTGAGGGGTCCTCTGGGGTCCAGACAGGCAAGTTGGAGACCTGGCCAGTGTGAGGTCACTGCTCACCTGAGAATGGCCTCCTTCCCTGCGTGGCACTGGGCAGGGGCTCCATGGCCGCCTTGGTAACTTCCCACTTCTCCCACTCCCAGCCCTGTGCCCGAATGATTATTGCAGATGCACCTGGATGTTCAGCTGAATTTGTGTTCGCAAACCTCTGTTCTGGACATCTAGGTTTTGGCCAACACATTTAACCACAAATCAAATGAAGCGAGCTCACTTGTAAATGGAAAAACAACCCTCTGGAGAAATCCCTCATCAACCCTAGAGCCCTGGAGGGAATCTTCCTCGTCATCTATTGATTCAAGTGGGATCGAGCACGTCCTAAACATGACACGCAGCTCAGTGCAATCCAAAAAGATCAAAGGGGGAGGCGAGATTCAAATACATGTGGCCTGCAGCCTGGAAGAGCTCACGGTCTCCTGAGAGGCAGGCAGGACAGAAATGGCCCTGGTGCAAGATGCTGCGTGGCTCCTCCTAACCGGACAGTGGCAGGAAGCATAGTCAGAGCAACATGCAAGCTCTAAGGACATGCTGAGCCCTCGTGGGCCTGCGGGATGACAGAGACGGTACTCAGGAGCTAAAGAAGAAGGGTCAGAGGGCAGTGTGCAGGCAGAAGAGATGAGCAGGCGGGACCGGGCAGTGGGAAACGTGGCCAGCGGATTAATCCATGAGGCCAGGTCCAGAAGCAGCAAAGGGCACTGAAGCAGAGGCAGGATGGAAAGTCTGAGAGACAGACTCAGTTGTGCGGCGGAGTCCTTAAATCACTGTTCCTGCAAATGAATGTTTCCACTGTCTCATTGTCCTTCTGCTGAGTATGATCATCATATGAGCACGGAAAATTGTGCTAAATACATTTTTATGAGCCTAAAGCTAATGACATCAAACTACAATGAGTAGTAAAAAAATAAGACTATACTTGTGATCTACCCAGCTTTTCCGTGATTGCTTTTCCTGGCAGATATGGAAGAGTTACAGATATACTGCCTTATGTTCTGAGCAGGCACGCTGACCTTCCTAGCACCTTCCTGCATCAGGGCCTTTGCATTCACTCCTCCCTGTGGGTTCTCCTTTCTGCTTCAGTTTCCAAACGCTTGCACGCCCCCCCCCCATGTCTCAGATTTCACTCAATTATCACTAGCTCTTCTGCCCTGAATCTGGGTGAAGTTTCTCTAAGTTCTCAGGTAGTTGGTCCTTGTAATTAAAATTAAATAATGCAATGACACTCCAGTGCCTGTGTGTTTAAACTCAAGAAGTCAAAGCTTATGCCCTTGAATGGACAGAAACCCCCACCCCAGGACAGGAGCGCTCTGTTCGGAAGTGTCTTTGCAAATAGAATCATTAGTTACTCTCAAGTGAATGAGTAACCAACCACTCACCACTTAATTAGGGCCTCCAAAAAGTTTTTTATAATTGCAAGATGATAAAAAAAGTGTCTTCAAAACAGCTGTCAAGGGGCCATGAAGACAGTGGTCTAAGCACCTGTCTAAGCAAGTGCAAGGACCCAGGTTCGATCCCAGGTACCACATGCACTGCTGGCCCCACACTGGGCATGCCAAGCCAGTGCATGCCTGTAATCCCAGTGCTGAGGAGGCTGAAACAGGAAGATCATGACAAGTCCACACTATGTAGTGAGACATACCAAATACATAAAATTAAAAAATAAGTAAATAAATAAAACAGTTGTCAAATAACGTTTTATAACAAGCACTCCTTTTATTTATATGTGAAGTTTCCAAGCCCACTTACCTCTACAAAGCTTTTAAAGCAAATCTGCAGACAAGAAAACAGACCTGGGAATATTTTAAAATTCCAAGATGGGCCCGTATTTGATGTACAAAGTGGTTTAAATTCAAAATCTTAGCATTATCTCATAACCCTTGTGAAGAATCTTTGTGGGGTCGGATTATCAACCCTAAGTGGAAGAGAAATTAAGGACCGACAGACCAACTAACCAACATGGACATTTCTGGGGTTCAAGAGCACGTGTACATTGCTTTCTGCTGCCTCCTATTGGTGCAGGGAGAAGAAGAGCAAGTTTGCCTCTGTTGCTCCATATTCCAGCAAAAAGCCAGCACCCCAGTTCCCTCGTCCTTCATTTGCCTGTCCTCCACTCTGACAGAGCCTCAGGGTGCCCAGCTGCTCTTTGCAGCCAAGTGGCAGAACCCGCACCCTGGAGCAGGGGCCTTCAGAGTCCTCAGCAGACCCCTCCTCCACCTGGCATCCATCACTCCTGGGTTCTATGTGCAGCCTTGGGAAACGACACTGACAGGCACGGCTGAGGACAGGTCTACCAGTGGAATCTGCCAGCTGCAGATCCTCACACAAGGGCTTGTCTCCTCCACCCTCGGATTCCTCCTGGTAAATAGAACCAGGACATAGGGGCTTCACAAGGACACATGTGAGTTGCTGGGTGAGGTGCTCAGCAAATGTCCATGTCCCACATTTCCCTTTGTGTTCTTGCTGGCAGCTCCAGCGGTGCCTGGAACATTGACTGCTATCCTGCCCTGCTCCTTGGCAGTGGCCTCAGGGCTGATTCCCCAGCAGTGAGGTCACTGGGGGCTAAGCCAGGAGGCCAAGTAAGTGCTGTGTCTCCAGCTGACCTGGGCCTCATGCTGGTGACAGGGGAAGGAGCAACTCAGCCCCTCTGCCCCATCCCAAGCCAGGCCATGACACACAGCTTGTGCTATGAGATAAAGCAATGGCAGCCAACTGGGCTATAAATCCAAGGGACTTATAAAGATTTTGTGTCCCTCCAAATGCAAATAACACTAAATCCCATGGACTGGAGAAAACAAGCTGCAATTGTTTATTGTCACAACTGCATTCTTCAGGGGAAGCAGGAGGCCAGGGCCCAGATGTCACTTGACAAATCACCCACAGCAACTGGGGAATAGCTGCACTGGGGGAAAAATCTGATCTAAGCATGCTCTTGTACAGGAATGGGGAAGAGGACAGGCTCAAAATAGAGACCTCTGCCTGGGCAGGGCTAAAGCATAAAATTCCTTCTCCCTATGCTGTTTGCGAATGTGCTTCTTTTGCCAGTAAACACTCCGAGTGGTTTGCTCCAAGGAACAGGAAGAGGGTGTAGGGCTTCAGTAACACCAGATCCAGGAAGTTACTGAAGCACACGATTAGTTCAGAGCTTTGGAATCACTGCCTGTCTTGGTGAAGAGAGAAAAATAAGATTGCTATCCAAGCAACAGTTAGGGTCCATGTGGCAAGGCTGAGGGCCTTCGGGGGCTCAGAGGGCTCACCCCAAATACCCTGGACAGCTATCACCAGCATAAAGCCAACTCAGGGACAGCCTTCAAGCACGAAGAAGCTGAAGAGTCCTGCTGGCCCGAGCCAGGCACAGGTCAGCACCTTGTTGCAGAAATTCCAGGAGCGCTTGCTGGGAGGGATGGACATATCAGACAAAAAGTATACTTTGAAAGAGAAAACAAATAAATAAATAAATAAAAGGGCATTTGGTGAGAAAAGCAACTGCTTCACTTTTGAAACAAGGTAAACAAGAGTGCAAAAAACTTTAGCCAATGCTGTCATTCATTTAGACATGTTATGGGGCCACGCGCTTGTCCACCAACTAGCAGAGTTCCCTGCAAAAGCCTTCTCTAATATTCACTGTTCTTCTGGTTCCCTCATAGCCCATGAACTCAAGAATTGAATTTTCGACTCCAGGGCACTTTGAGCAAAGGACAAATTTGCCTCCTTAAATTTAAACACTATGCTTCTTTCAGTATTGTCTAAGATCAGCTCAACTTTGGGACAACCACAAGATTGGTTGCAAAAATGAGGGGTTGAGGGAAGCAATTCCAAAAGCAAAGTTGCGTGCAGTGGCGCACACCTGAAATCCTAGCACTCAGAAGATCAATGCAAGAAGATTGCAACTTGGAGGCCAGACCGGACAACTTAGATCACTGGAAAACTACACTGCCGGAAAAAAAGGTAACCTTAGGGCCAGCCATATATGGTTTAGCTCAGCAGACTAAAGCACTTGCTTAGGCAGAGCTCAGTGTCCAGAGTTCAATCCTCTGTGTATCATGCCAGCCCCGCCCCCAGGGCATGCTGAATCTGATCTCCATAGTGAGACCCTATAGAACCTACACTAAATCCATTTTTAAAAAAAGAAAGAAAGAAAAGAAAGGTAAACTTGAGACCTTCAAAGATAAATGGATGCAACTTGAGGACATACTTTTAATTGAAATAAGTCAAGCACATAGGCCCAAATGTCACATGCCTTCTCTTATATGAGAAGGACAAAGAACAAAACAGAAGAGAGAATAACAGGACATCGAAAGAAGTTCAAATACATCCCCAAAATACAAATGACAAAACTTACTTCTTGCACATTCCCTCGTAATTACTCCAATAGCCTCTTCTCCTCCTGTAATTTGAACAGCATAGGCTACACCTGAGCCCAATGAACACTGAGATTTTCTCACTTCAACCAAAGGGCAGTTCTACTTGATTTATCCCTGGCCTGCTCTCATCAGGTAAGTGCCCAGAAGGACCTGGAAAAGCTGGCAAAGACAGGAGGAAGTGATGCTGCCACCATAGACCCCCCCCCTGCCCCAGCCCCAGATGCTCCTCTACACACCACTCACCCCTTCCCAGCAGAAGCAGTACCTGCCCCCTGCTCTGGCCAGATCCTTAGCTCCATTCTGCCAAAGCCAAACTGCTGCACTTGGCCACCTCCAACCTCCACACCTTAGCACATGTTATACCCTCTGCCTGTGTGTTTTCTATAAAGCCAACCTCTTCTTCTTTATTCAGAACTTAGATGATTATACATTACCTTCTGCAGACCTGCTCTGATGCCTCAAGATTTCTTAACTACAGTTTTATTTGTTTTAAAGGACTTGAATTGCCAAGCACAGAAGAACTCAGCAGAGCTTAAGTTTCACGATCAACTCCAAAGTCAATACTGGCTGGAGTGAGTCTTCTTTGGGCCGTAGCTAGAGAGGTTAATGAGCATGGCAGTGGTAACCAGCACGTGAGTACAGAGCAGTCTGGACACTAACCAGGGAGGACAGACTGGGCAACTCAGGAGGCTTCTTACACTGGCATCATTTCTCTTGGAAAATGGATCAATAGGTGAGGGAGGACCTCGCCCACCCAAGCCAGCAGCACTGATGGACAGCCCCAATGCCCTTAAACTTAGTGAGAGCCGGAGCAAAACTGCTGAGAGAACATGCAACCTTGTGCTTCCTGGAGGCCAAGTAGTGAGAAGAGGTTAAGAGCAGAGCCAACAGCCACTGTAGGACCAAAAGAGGTTAAGAGCAGAGCCAACAGCCACTGTAGGACAGACGTGTTCCTGGTAATCAGTCTTTTCTGTTGGGTACCAGGTGTTAAGGGCCCAGAGCAATAAGCTGCAAACCTTAGAGTTAAGACAGTTCTCTCAATTAGCTTCTAATTCTAAGATTTACTGCTTAGAATGTTTTTGTTCTAAGTTCTTAAGGCCTGGCCCAGTTTCATGGCTTTTACCTCAGCTATTCCCTGCATTTTTCTACATACCCTCTGAACTTGTTACAGACTCAGTAAAGAGTGAGCAAATCAGAGAAGTCTTTGTGTTAGCCCCAAGAGAGTTATGACCTTCCTGGATCCCCCACAAACCGTATTGCATTGTCTTTTATTTAATTATTTTGCATAAGCTCATCTATATGATTGGGAACCTGATCAACTCCCTGTACTTTCCCATAGAAAAATCTCCAAATACCAGCCAGGCCATGCCCTTGAGCAGATTGAATATTAGTATATCAGTTGCTCAGGCTGCCTTCCAAAATACCACAGACTGGTGACTTCGATATTAGAAGCTTATGGCTCACAGTTCTGGAAGCTGGGGGCAGCCAAGATCAAGGTGCTGGCCAACTCACTTACCCAATGGGGGTTCTTTTCCTGGGTGCAAACAGCAACCTTCCCTCTGTGTCCTCACATAACGGGGCAGGGAAGAGGGGTTCTGATGTCTCTTCTTAGAAGAACATTAATCCTATCATAGGAACCATGTCTCCATGACTTCCTCCCAAAAGCAATACATCATCTCCAAATATGGTCATCATGCCAAGGGTTAGGGCTTCGGTATACAAATTTGGGGCAGACACTTCGGTCCATAGCACCTGCTCTCTAAGCCACACAGCTCTGGCTCCTATCAAGACAAACTGAAGGGGTGCATGAGTGGCCCATGCCTATCCGGCAAGGTACAGGGTGTCAGGAGCAAAGCCTGGGGGCAGAGGTTAGGTACCACACAGTCTGAGTCGGACTTGAATGCAGCCATATATCCCTTCTGATCTTCAATTCAGTTTCTTTATACATAAAGAATGCAGCAGTGATTGTGACCTGTTTGACCACAGAGCCATCTGGAGTTCTAAGTGGGATACTGAACCAAAGGCACTGTCTTAGCCTCCTAGTAGAAAAGAAAGGCTCCCAAGCAGCACACCATTCCCCAGGATTGGCAGCAAGCCAGCAGCATTTACCAGTCTGGGATGACTTTCTCCTCACCCACACTTAAACCAGTACCAGAGATGCTGGTGACCTCTGTCTAGTAATTGGTCTACTTTTCAAAAGTGACAATGCTTTGATTGTAAATCAGAAGGCAGCCTTTCTTTTCACAGTATCAAGTTTTATGTCACCTCTTCAGAAAATCCTTTAAGTTGTCAGGTGGTGAGAGAGAGAGAGAGAGAGAGAGAGAGAGAGAGAGAGAGAGAGAGAGAGAGAGAGAGACCCACCACAGCTTCTCTACCCAGTGCTAGAGAAGCTGCTGCTGCCCATGGCTTGGAGCTGCCAGACCAGACCCTGAGGGCAGCTCCTCACAGGATGTGTGCCCTGGAAAGGTCAGGCTGTCCCCACAATGCAGTCCTGCTGGTAGAGCAGGGACAACAACAGCAGCATAAGACCTGCAAATTTCGGTTCAATTACACAGAGCCTAGAATGGGAGCTCACAGGCCCCTGGAAACGGGGGAACTCCGCAGCTACTCAGCACAGTGCCTTGCATTTGCAGATCAAGATGAGGAGTTGCTAGCCCGGCCAGCCAGAGCAAGTGCCCCTGCAGAGCAACACAATGGGTGATCCACACTCAGCATGCATCTCCCTGGTGAAAAGCACAGGGCCTGCCGGGTGGGTTCAGGGTCAGAAACTTCCCTCTCCTGAGTGCCAACTAGAGAGCTTTCTGTTCTGTGCCCAAAGGGCAGCCATGCAGGTACCTTGATGGGGCTCCAGAAATTGTTGACCGTGTTTCTTAAATGGGTCTTGTTACCAGTTGGTATCACCCACCCTACATCATGAACTAATGTTTCTTCTTTTTTTTTTTTTTTTTAGAACCGGGGATTAAACTCAGGCCCTTGTGCTTGCCAGGGAAGCACTTATTCCACTGAGCCATCTCCCCGGCCCCAGCCAAACTAATGTTTCTTTATCCACCTGTTAATTATTTTTACACAGTACCATTGTAAGTCGACTGTTATGCATAATTCCTTCTATTTATTTACTGTTGTCTTAACCAGCACAACACTTTGATTTCAGCTTTTAAATATCCCATTTCTTTCACACACACACACACACACACACACACAAACATACACACACACACACACACACACACACAATCTAAGGCTCCCTATCAGCCAAAATATTTCAATTGTCACACTTTTTATATGTTGAGAAACAAACATATTAAGGCAATGTAGTTTAGCTATTAAAGGTATTAATTTGTTACATGGAAACATTTGAAACAGATACATTTCTGTTGCCTTGTTTTAGTGACAGTTCTTTATTTTTTTGTTGGCCAAAAATCTCAAAACGTGGAAAGGACCTTCATCTCCCTCACTTGGGAGGGCCCACAGGAAGAAGTGCTTAGTAAGCACAGGTTTGTTGGAAGTGGCAATGATAGGGTAGGGAATTGAAATAGTCTTGGAGTTGTTCTTTGATGACTATTATTATTATTTTGGGGCTGCAGATATAGCTCTGTGGTTTAAGAGCCTGCCTAGCAAGTGCAAGGTCTCGAGTTTGATCTCTGGTTCTGGGGAAAAAAAAAAAAAAAACTCTTAATATCAAACATGTATAAAGCTCAAGAGTCGTAGAAAGGCACTGGTCATCAACATTGCACTTAGCTATTTCTGAGCTCCCTTTGGCCTGTAGTTAGATGGAAACTGTGAGTAACGTTAGCATTTGCCGTCACACATAACACAAGAGAAAATTCCACAGCTTTTCTAGTGTCGACACCTAATTAACCATTTTTCCCCAGAATGTGCTCTCTGAATCCTTTCTCCTGTGCCTTTCCCATCAACTGAATGGAGAGAGCTGCCCCAATGCATAGCAGGAAGGTAGGAGTGAGCATGCCTACTTTGAAAGCTGCAGCCAAGCGAAAGGAAGCAGGACTTTCTGGTACAGCAGTGCCGTAGATGCTCCAGCCAGACTTTGCAGCTCCATTTTTGAGGTCACCAGCACCGATTTGTCAATCCCATCCCACTGGTGCTATGGTGAGGAAAAGCCCTCCCATTTCCTGCCAGTTATTCTCAGAAAGGCACGCCCTCCGGTCTGTTGCAATTGTCCCTCTCAGTGTATGCTTGGGAGTATTTCGTGGAAGGAGGGACATTAAATGAGGCACCACCAGAAAGCCACCATCATAGGCCCAAACCCCTTGTTCTGAACATTGAAAATGCTGTCAGCCCCATCCATGGTTGGCATATAGCTGGTGACCTGGGTCTGGAATATTTCTGGTCAGCTTGATGTCAAAACCTCTTTCAAGAATCTTGTTTTGTATTTTTGCCACCAACTCTCTTTCAAACCAGACACACACAAAAGAGGTAACAAGTGAGGATTTTTCCAGTCATGCAATATTGTCAGAGCTCATCCATTTAGTAAAAAAAAAAAAACTTGGTGAAAGCCTACCATGTTCCAGACATTGGCTTGGCCCTGAAACTCAAACATAATTAAGCACAACCATACATATTTCTCCTAATGCCATGGAAACCTTTTCTTGTTTATGGCCTGTATCTTTTCCTGTATCTTTTTCTGTCTTCTAATGATGAACACCTGGTCAGCATCATTTATGTGATTATTCTTCATTTAATTCCCTTTTTGCACAAAATTCTGTCCCTAGATGATCCTCAAGGATGAATTTCTACCGGGACTTGATCCAAGATCCAGATGTGTGTGTTTAGAAGGGTCTTCAAACCTTTGGAACCAAACTTACTTTAACTCAGTTCAACTACAAAGACCTTTTCAGACCCTGCTCAGGTCTAATATTGCTTTCCTGAGGCTTGCCTGTTCTCCAGTGCCTCTTATCTCTGGGCCTTCCAAGCCACCTGCTACAGCTGGCCTAATTTCACTACCTCAGAACTGGAGAGCCATTTCCTGTCTAGAGCACTGGAAAAGATTTTAATAAGATGATATAGAGCAGCTGTTTTCTCAAGCAGCAGAAGACAGAACAAAAGAAAAAGCACTAGCCACAAATAAAGGGTTTCAAGTTCCTGTCCACTCAGACTCCGCTTTGCTGAGCGGTGGTGGGAAGCCTCCCAGGTGTGAATGCATGCCTTTGATCCCCACCAGCCCTCATGCCCACCCACTCACCTCATTCTTCCCCATTCTTAGTCCTCTCCTCCAAGGTCTTCCCCAAGTCTTACACAGCACAGCCAGAGTTCATGTACATCGGGGTGTGTTATGACAATGGAGCCAGTGTTACACACCAGTGGAGTTGGGGAGGCTTCGGCAAACACTCAGTTTACATCTTTTTGCTCCAACAGCACTTCCATTTCCTGAGCTCTTATGCTAATGCTGGCAATCTGCTGGGGACTGGAAAGATAAAGATGAAGGCAAGTTGGGACACCAATATCCAAGGGAGCTCTGAGAACTCAGAGTGAGTTCCCAGCCATCTCTCGGGGCACACGTGAAACTCCCTAAGAGGCAACATTGCTTATGGGTGCTGGAAAAATGCACATGGGTCAGGCAATGTGGGGAGGAAGATGCCCTAGTGCAGAAAGCCAAAAGAAGTGGCACCAAGGCATACAGTCACATGGGATAACTAGGAATTTAGTAGAAATTTGTATTTCCCAGAGGAAAATCCCTAAGCTTGGGGCAGGGAGATGAGCCTAGGAAAGGGACGACAAGCCAACACTTCATGTCTTTGCAAGACTCACGCCTAGGTCACAAACTTTTGAGGGCTTCTTCCTCTGCACCCAAAGTGAGCTCCGAGTTCCAACTAGCACCGCACCAGCTGATTCCAGAGAAGGGCAGATGCCTGATTGGATTCCTTGGAGTTTCTCAGAGGTTCTCTAGGGAAACACAGCTTCTTCCAACTACAGAGAGGGGGAAGTTTTCACTCTGTTTTGAACTCAGAGAGGTGATATACTAGTATATTGTTACTAGTGGTATCATTAACATCAGCATTATTGTTATTATTTCAGGCACATAGTAAGTAACAATAATAGTATAACAAATACCTGCACATCACATATTTCTATTGAGAATTAAAATATTACAGATAGAATTGATGTCACTTCCCCTAGTCTCATTCTCTTCCCTGTATCCTAGAGGAAAACATCACCCTAAAGTTTGTATGTATATCTATATATAATATATATAGAATTTTTACATTTCTATCACATATGTACATATAAAACAACAATACTATTTTTGCATATTTTAGAGCTGTAACAAATTGTTTCTTTCGCTCTGCATAGTTTTTGAGATTTCTCCATGTGATATGTACAACTGAACTTCATTTTAGTGCTTTATTTATTTTGACGTTGTGTAAAATTGCATGAAGGCAAAAATACAACACAATATATTTTGATCATGCCTCTCAGGGTGGAACTTCGGGCCATTTCCCGTGTTTGCTGCCGTGAACACTGCAGACAGGACCATTTCTGCAGCTGGCTCCATCTCGCATAAGAGGCCCTTAAGAAGTGGAGCTGAGTCAGGTCACGGGTCAGAGGAGACACACATCTTCAATTGTGTTAGCTTCCTTGGTTTGGACTGCTGTAGCAAATGATCTTAGATGGTATGGCTTAATCAACAAACATCTATTTTTCATGGACATACAGCCCAGAATTCCAGGATCAGCACAGCAAAGGCCCAGTGCCTGGCTTTTCCCAGGAGGTGGAAAGGGTCCTCTTCCAGGCTGCAGCCCACTTCCTTCCTGTGTCCTCACATGCTGAGAAAGAGCAAGCTGGCCTTCTATTCTCTTCTCCTTCCCCTTCTCCTCCCCTTTCTCCTTCTCCTCTTCCTCTTCTTTCTTCTCATTCAGTGCTGGGGTTTGAACCTGAAGCCTTGCATTGAGCTATATCTCCAGCCATTTTTTATTATTTTTTTTTTTTATTCTGAAACAAGATCTTGCTAAATCAAACTGCCTGCCTTAGACTCAAGTGTGTGATCCTCCTGCCTGAGCTTCCCAGAGTGCTTGGATTAAAGTACGTATCACTGCACTGAGTCTGGTCTCTTCCTGCCGGGACAATAATCTCACATGAGGTGCTCCTCACCTGGTCACCTCCCAAAGCTCCACTGCCAGGTGCTGGGGACTGGATTTCGACAGGTGCCTTTAAGGCACAGATATTGAGTGTATTGCCTCATTTATTGCCACCTTTCTCTGAAAAGTCACTTTTACCAGTAGTGCATGCAACTCCATTTTCTTGCTGATATTGTTGTCAGACACATAAATACTTGTTTAGATCTGTAACAAATTGTTTCTGCCGGTTCTGTCTGGCAGGTATAAAATGTATCTTTTGGTACAGCCAAATAGCTCAGCAGATTAAAGTCCCTGCAAGCAGGGGCAGGGGTCAGCCCTGCCCCCAGGGCATGCTGAGATGGTGATTGAGACTGGTCATGATTGTGTGTTCCTATAATCCCAGCACTTGGGAGGCTGTAAACAGGAGAATCACTACTAGTAGTGAGACCCTGAACACACTGTAGACCCTTCCCAAAAAAAAAAAAAGAATTAACTAATTAAATAAATAAAATGTATCTTCTTGCAGTTTTCTTCGGGTTTTTTTGGCTTTTGGTTTTTGGGTTTGGGATATTTTTTGCTCCCAATGCATTCAGGGCATATTTAGCTGGCTTGAGTTATGGGGATCAAACCACAGCAACCTGAGCCTGACTGCTTTGTTGAAGCAGCCACTTAAAGAACTGAGCTAAGGGGCAGGCCCCCAAAACTCTCCCCCATGCCCACCCCCCACCTTGGGGTGGGGGCCCTGACACTAACCCTAACCTAGCCCTGACCTAGCCTAGCCCTAACCTAACCTAGCCTTAGCCTAACCTTAACGCTTGCCCTAGTAGCAGCCCTGAGACTCGAACCTACGAATTCGCGCTGTAGAGCCTAATGCGTAAACCGCTACTCTATCTCTCCAGCTTCTTACAGTTTTAACTTGTATTGTTTTGATTATTAATGAAGCTGGGTATCTTTGTGTTTCATTGGTTATTGTGAACTGTATTTAACAACTTTGGTCTATTTTCCTATTTGATTAGTTGTTCTTTTCCTAGAGATTTATAGGAGTTTCATATGCCTCATGGATAAAAATCTTTTTGCATCACGCATTTTTTTAAAAAGCATGAACCAAGGATGGTGAGAGACACATGCTTATAATCCCAGCACTCTGCAAGGCTGAGCAGGAGGATCCCAAGTTTGAACCCATCTTGGGCTATTTAGTAACTTACCAAAACTCTCTCTTAAAACAAAAACTAAAAATTAAAAAAGGCCAGGTTGTATGTCAGTGTAAGGCCCTGGGTTCAATCCCCAGTGTTATGATTTGTGTGTATGCCCCCGACACCCCCCCAAGCCTCATGCAATCATTGAGGCGCAGTTCTACAGTTTGTGGTCAACTCATGATCCACTGGGATTATGGGTGTAAATGCTGCTGGGATTATGGATATGAGTACTATACCCAGCCTGGGGCAGGTAGCTTGAATTTGACATATAGAAAGACAGACTTGCTCTCTGTAGCCATTGTTGCCGCTGTTCTTCCCTTTGTTCTCTGCTCTTTTCATGAACTGCTGCCCTTCGCCATGTGCCATCCTGCCTTGGGGCCAGCTGAGCATGGACTGAAACCTCCAGTAACTTTGAACTAGATAAACCTTTCTTTCCTTCATTTTGAGTGTAGGATATTTGTCCCAGCAATGAGAGAAAAATTACTGAGACACCCAGGAATACAAAAACAAAACAAAACCAAAAAAAGAAAATTTTGTCAAATGCTATTTTACAACTCAGGATAGAATTTAACTTGGAAAACTAATAATAATACAAATTTTCCTGTCCGTAGCAATACAAATAATTCTTGTTCATAGAAGTAGAAAGAAAGAAATTTTGTGTGAAAGACACTATAAATCTCTATAAGTTGAATTTTCTTAACCTCTTATTAGAGTTCATTAATTAGCAAGTTAAAATTAATCCTTCTCGCACATTAATGATATATTTGCATGAGGATGATCTCACTGTGTTGAAAATTATTTGGTAAGGGAGAGACTCAGGAAAAAAAAGAAGAGCAGCAGGTGCTTCTTGCAGAGCACCGGAATGCAGAGCCTGCCTCTGATGCCCAGGGAGCTGAGTCTAGGAAAGGCACCCAGGGAGGGGCTCGGGGCAGCACAAGCCACAAGCCATGGGGCCAGCTCTCCTGGTTATCGTTATTTGGATGATTAGGGTCATATATTCAACCCCTGTGAGCCTTGAGCTCCTTTTGCAAGGCTAGGCTAATAGCATTTACTTCAAGGACTTCTGTGAGAATGACATGAAATGCTATGCATAAGGCACTTGCAGTGCAAGAACATGGTAATAAAACAACAGTGAGACTCAACAAAGGCTACTTTATGAACCTAAATAAAAAGCTACAAATGAGGAAACTTAGGCTTAGACACTCCCGAGCCTGGGCTCTTAATGAGCAGGAAGATCAACCATCAGTATTATTACTGTCCTAGTGCAGCAAACAGCTGGCTCGACATGCAGAGACAGTTTCTGGAGCCAGCTCTGCCCCCAGCCCACCATGTGACCTCGGCAGTTCACACCAGTCATTCCCTGCATCAGCCCTCTAATAGACTCTCCGCCCTTGTCCAAAACTAGATTATGCATTTGGTTCTGTAGACATGAAAATGCTTGGGCAGTCCCAATTTCTTCCCTCCAAAGGCAGAGAAGAAATGTCTACTCATCTCTAAGGTTGTTGTAGTCAGGGTTCACAAAGGACTAGATTTAATGCAGGACACATAATTTATAGGATGATTCTATAATTTCACCCAAAAAGTCAAATGCAGAAGAGAAGGGCCAGCCGAATAGCTCAGCAGATTAAAGCGCCTGCAAGCAGGCGCAGGGGCCAGGGATTCAATCTTCAGGCCTGCTGTGCCAATCCCACCCCCACCCCCAGGGCGCGCTGAGATGGCAACTGAGACTGGGCGTGGTGGCATGTGCCTGTAATCCCAGTTCTTCTGAGGCTATCAGCAGGCAGATCACTACGAGTCCAATCTAATAGTGAGACCCTAAACACCCTGTAGACCCTTCACTAAAGTACAAAAAAAGGAAAAAAAATGCAGAAGAGAGCAATAGATCTACCCACATACCAGAGGCCCAAAGTATCCAGTTGAAGGCTTGGATCTCATGGCAATGTCCTCCAAGAGTCCAGCTAGAGGCCTAGAGCCCACAACAATGTCCATCCAAGAATGTATTCACATGGTACAAAATGAAAAGGTACAAACACGTGTACAGAGTATTTCCCATACTCCTGGTCTCCCAGCACCTCATCCTCTTTGTAGGAAAGGATCACGGTTATCAGTTGTCTGCAATCCAGAAATCATCTCCACTACAAGAGGCAAAGGGCACCCGCGGGGCAACCAGAGCACACCGCAGCTAGTGACCCAGCTCTGCCTTCTTTTCTATTAACCAGCACCTCTAGGCAACCCTACATGTCGGAACATAAACGCCTGCCTCCTTGGTAATGGCTGAGGGGTGGGACAGTACTTAAAGTGTCACCATTGATTTCGAAGAATGCATGAGGACCCCAGGCTGTTTTATGTTGGTAGAAGGGAGTTGAGGAATGACTCCATACGTCGTTCAGGCTGGCCTTAAACTCATTGTGTAGTCTATGCTGGCCTCAAACTCATGGTGAACCTCCTACCTGTTTCACAAATACTGGGGTGATAGAGGTGTGCCACCATGCCCAGCTATGTAACCCAAGTTCTTAAGAACCATGAAGCTGGAATGGCAAATCCTCAGAGCCAGGGTCACCAAACTCTTCCTATCCACTGACCCTGGGTGGGACCCCTACACAGAGACCTCAGTCCCATGGAAGACTAGATGAAAGGGTGCAGGGAAGCACCGCATTCTTGGCATGCTGAATGCTGAGTTACTGCCCTGTTGGAGAGTCTAACTATGAACCAAAGTGGTTGGAATACTGCAGAGTGGCAGAAGTCAGGGAAAGACTCCACCTTCTTGCCCAGGATACATGGAGTGATGGGAAGGACAGCCTTGCATCCTAAACCCAGCTCTTCCACTTCCTATGAATTAGCTCATGTCTATAGCAACTGCACACCTCCGATCTCTGAGGACAGGCTTGGCAAGCAGATGTCCAGCATGGAGCCACATTTCCCAGGCTCCTTTGCTGCTGTGTTCTCACCAAACAACTGTGGCTAGAAATTGCTAGCCTTCTACTTCCTCTCTGCCCTTCCATGGACAACACTTATGAGGTGTCAGTGTGCCAGCCCTGGCCAGACAGAGGAGTCAGCACTCGAAGGAAGAGCAAAGTCAGAAGGACCTCGGTTACCTGAGTGACCCGTGTCGCTGAGTCCAATGCTCGGCCCTACCAGCATCCCTCTAGAGGAGTTTGTAACGTGAAGATGTGGTCCACACTGACCTTGTTTTAGCTCTCATGTTTGGAGGTCTCTGTTCCAGCATCTTAACTTTTATGCTAACACACAGTGAGACCTTGAACAAATCAGTTGATGTCCCTAAACCTCAGCTTCCACGTCTCCAAATTCCTTTTGGAGATTAAAGAGAAGCGAACAGAACACCTAGTATACTGCTTGGTATGTAGTTAGAGAATCAATAAAGCACTCTCTGACCTCAGTGCCCTCTCCTGTAAAGTGGGCGTGTTAACAGTTCGTCAAGCCTACTGAAACAGAAGACCGCAGCATTTGCACAACTGGCAGTCCCCGCCAGTAGCCTGAGCTACCAAGCCCTTCATGGTGATAAGGAGTAGGGATTTAACCTTCCTTGTCCTGGTGAGCTTGGCCAAGTGTCCTCCTGGACCTGGTGTGAGAGCTGGGTTGGGACCCGGCTAAGGCCTCGGACTTCACAACCCCTACCGACTTTGGTGTGAAGGACCCAGCAGCATGAAGTCCCACCCTGCGGTTTAAAAACAAACATCAGCTGGTGAGAAAGGTGTACTGTAATAAAAGAAACTAAATTCTCACCACCGTCCTCCAGCCATTCCACTCAGATGAAAGGATTCCATGATTCTAATGTCTGCTGGATATGTACCGTGTTCCCAGTTAGGGCTGAGACACTTGAAGAAAAGCAAAAGGTAGCCAGAAAGCAAAGGAACGGGAAGGGTATGGGACCTGGAGAGAGAAAGCTGGGTTTCTCTGCCCTTACCTATTTCAGTGCCTCTTACACATTTCAACTCCTCTCTGGGCTTTATTTTCCTCATACAGAAATTACAAATAACACCAAAAGCCAGGGTCACCAGGAAGATTAAACAAATGAGGTGATGTATATAGAGAGGACATGCAAACTAGCAAGTGCTGGACAGAACCTAATGCTGCTTTGGAATGTTCCAGAGGCTTCATGCGTGGGGTGCTTCAATAATGTCCACACACGTTTGGTCCCCTGGGAACAAAGGGGCCTGCCGGTGCCTCTTGATGATGTCCCAGGAGTTCACGTGCATGAGGGCAGAGCCATCCGATAGTCCTCCTGCCTAGGGCCAAGTGGAAGATGTCAACAGCTTCGCAGCCCTTTACAAGCGTCCTGATGCCAACAACAGTCCTTATGTGTGGACAGCATTTTGGAGCTTAGAGAACTGTGAAATGACTGGAAATTCTTTGGACTTCCTCGGAACTCGGCAAGGCAACAGGGCAATGGGCATGTGAGGGAGCTGAGGTGTCGTGGGTCCCAGATGTGCTGCAGCTCGCTCAGAGACATGTGCTGATCGGGGAACAGGATCGTGCCGCTGCATGCCTGCCTCGGCCTGTGTGCAGTTTCGAGGCTCTTCTCATTTCCCCTTTATACAGCACCCGCAAGAGAGGATACCAAATTCCCTCTCTAAAGCCCAGCTTACAGAGCGTAGGGCTGTGACAGCAGGCCCTCTAGAGGTTTCAGAGATGCACAACGGCCCGCTGCAGTGCGTGCTGTATGTTCCCACCGCTGGCATCGGGTACAAACTTGTGCCTTCATGCAGTGAATATTTACCGAGATTCTGTCCCCTACTTGAAGTGCCTTCAACACAAAGTACACAAGACAGAATTATGGCGGTCCCAGTCCATGGTTAGTCTGCATGGTACAAATGACCGATTCAAAGCATTCATTTTTTCTTTTGATTTCTAAATTGGTTACACCATACAGTCATAGAATGTGCACCTTAGGTGGTTTTCTGCTTGGGCCTCCTCACTGTACTGAGGGAGGAGCTAAGACGGTAAAGTACAAACACCTTCCCCAACATCACCCTGCAAATCGGTACGGGGGATTCAAGCAGAGTGCCTGAACTTAAAGCCCCATTTATTTCCACTCCTCCACATTCTGCATGCCTATTCTGGGCCTTGGCAAACTCTCATTCCTTTTTTTTTTTTTTTTTTTATTCTAGAAAACATCACCTGCTTGAGGTGTGGATCATCTGTAGCTTATCTTTATATTGCAAGCATCTGGCATGGAAAAGAGTACCCTCCATGAATGTACGACTGTCGAAAGGCAAATGAAACAACAATAATTCCTCCTGATATACAGAAGGAGTAGCTGAGGTTCAAACAGATTAGAGTATCTGTCCAAGGCTACATGGCTCCCGGGTGGGCAGGCTGAGATGCAAGTGGTCCTTCTGGCTGCAGGAGCCCACTGTCCCACCGGCAGGAAGCTCTGCACGAGGCATCACCACACAGTGACATGGAAAGCAGTTGTACCATCTATCCTCAGGCCCTCTTTGTTGCTCCCTCTCTGGGTTGGAAAGAGCTCCAGCGGTGGGGTCCTCAAAGGTTCAGGTAAGTGGACCCAGCTGGCAGCCACACACACATACAGGGTGAAGGAAGATCCTCCGTGCAAGGCCACCTCCCAGGGGATCCTGGCCCAGATGGCCAAACCAGCTGCACATGTTTGGAAGGCAGGGAACAGCCTTGCTGGGGGCCAGGAGAAAGATCCGTTCTGGGGGTTCTGCCAGACCTGGAGATGTGGCTGCCAGAGGGGGGCCTGGCCAGGAGAGGACACATGTGGCCACAGCACTGCCAGAGGCCAGGCTGGCCCCACTGAATCAATGGTCTAACCAGAGCCATAACTTTAGTCCATGCTCACGGCATTTCATTTCCCAGATTAGACCATAGAAAAGTGGTTCCACATGCACTTGTCAGCCCAGTGGCTCACGCATACCCCACCCCACCTCCAGTCCAGAAAAACAAGGCATCCATTTTGTGTCAACACAAGGATGTTACTCTTTATTTTCTTCTCTCTTGAACACATAAAAGTAATTCTGTCAGACTTCAATATCCGTGTGAGGCTGGGCTTGAGCGTTTTTGCACGTCAGGGCTGGAGCAGTCCCACATGTGGCCCCTGGAGCACGGTGTCCATGTGGCCAGTAGCCACCTCCCTCCATCTCGGGGGTGCTAACAGAGGAAGAAGTTTGCACCACAGGCAGCCCCTTCCCAAGATCTGCCACCGGCTCTGCTCACTTCATTGTCATCTTGATTTCACAGATGAAAAGCAAAGGCTCTGAGAAATTTAACGAGTTCAAAGTCTTGCTCATTCCTGCAACAAATGTGAATCATGTTCACCAGTGTGCCCAACATGGACTTTTGCAGGAAAAATGTTTTATGTTTTTTTTATTTTCCCCTGCTGTATAAAAAGATTTACTGATACATTCCCTTGATGTTCCATGAAAGCTCCCCAGAGTGCCCAAGGTAGAAAGCTCATCCTATGAAAGATAGAGAGGCATTTGGGGAAAACGATTTCTGGGCGCAATTAGCCCGGAAATCACTGATTAAATGATGATTACCTAGGAAATCGCTGATTAAAGAAACTAAACAACATAGGATTTTCTTGGATACAGATTTTTTTCAATGCTCATAACTGGCTAAAATGTACTTGACTCTCCCAAAAGGCTAGAGAGTATATGGCATTCTTCCAAAATTATGAGCTACAGTGCTAAGGAAAACTGTTTTTGGAAGCAAGGCTGAACATATAAAGTCACCAACATTTGGCTGGTTTTGATCTACAAAACAGCAGCTCCACGTGGTTCAACCTAATAGGTACAGGACGGTTTTTCACACACTTTGCCCATCCCTTATCGTCCTTCAAAGTAGGACATGACTAATAGGCACTCTTGACAGACACTTGCTATGTAACCCTAAAGGGCTCCTGGTTAGGGCTGAAGGGGCCCTGGGGCAGGTGGACTGGGAGGCTATGCTGACCCAAATCCATGCTTGTCTCTCCATAGTATGGACACCTCATGAGAACCAGCTGGCTAACTAACAGCTAAAGTCCAAGAGGGTGTGGGGTGCTAAAATCCATCAGGAAATGTGATGCTTCCGGATGGGGCACATGAGAATCAGCTGTACCTCCTCTATCATTTTCCCTCCTTCTGGCGAAGTACAGAAAACTCAAAAGCCTGTGAGGTTAGCAAATCCACAAGATGGAAAGTCCACAAGATAGAAGACCCATGAGATGAAAGATCCGCAAAATGGCAGATCCACAAGATGGCAGGCCCATAAGATGGAAGCTATCTCCTCACAAGGAAAATCTACACTGAATTATTATTAGGTGAGGGAGAAAAAAACATCTGTTTAACCTAATTCCTGGAATTTAGGTTAATTTGGTTATATCACAGGAAAAAGCATTATCCAGACTACCATGGTAAACTTAGGAGCAGGTGTTGAGAGTGGCTCTCCTGGACCCTGAAGATGGTCACACTGTACAGAACAAAAAAGAGCAACTTCAACAAGATTCACCCTAGAAAGGGATAACCCTGAGCAGACTGGGCATCCTGGACACACATGTTTGGAAGCTAATGTCAGCTGTAGGATACAAAATCTGAATGAAGAGCCCTGCTGGCTGAAAGAGATATGAATCCAGATGCCGGTCAGTCAGCTGACACATCCTTGGGTCTCCTCCATGTCTAGTCGGCCCTCTCCCAGTGCTCTCGCGCTGTCTCAGGCCTCTTCACTCCTAGCTCTTCTGCTCTCGAGACCCCATCTCCAACTTCTCTCATAGCAGGCCTAACAGGATTCTCTTGGCACTAAAAAATCGAACCATCTCTCTCCCTGCTTGGACTCTTCAAGGGTTCGCAGAACGCTCAAGGTAAGCCCCAGTGTCCTCAGCATGACACTCGGGGCCCTCCAAGAGCTGGTCTTTGTCTCGTCTCCAGCCTTCCACTGGTGACCCAAACATACCCACCCATCACACGCAGCCATGTGTCCACCTCCTTCCAATATGCCCTCCTACTACACAAACTGCAATAGTATCTTTTGGGAGGTCTTTTTGAGACAGGGCTTCACTATGCAGTTCAGGCTGGCCTTGAACTCATTTTGTGCCCAGGCTGGTCAGCCTGGAACTCACAGTGATCCTCCTGCCTCTGCCTCCCAAGTGCTGGGATTATAAGAGTGTACCACCATGCATGGCAGGTTGTTTTCTTATTTTAGGAAAATTTAATAGCCCCTAAATTTTTCAACTTTTCTGAGATAAGAAAAAAAAAATTTTCTCTGGTTCTAAATGTTCCAAGGTTTTTTGGGGGTTTTGTTTTTGTTTTCAGAATTTGGAAGAAATAAAACATTTTCTTGGTCTCCTGGAAGGCTTGCAGGCTGTAGGAGCCACGCCAGCTGGGCCAGTGGGGAAGGCTCTGTGTCCTTCCTAATGAGAAGTCCATGCTTCTCCAAGTCTCTCCTCCAGGGCTCTGCCGTGAGAAAGACAGCAGCACCTCGCTGGTTCTTTCTCTCCCTGTGGGGCCCGCGCAGCAGGAAGGTCCTCAAGTGTAGCCAACAGCCAGCTCACCCAGGGGGCTGGTTAGCTGCAGACTAAGCCCCAGCTTCTGAGGTTGAGATTCTGGAAGTCTGGGATGGAGCCCTGGGTGGTCTGGACTTTACATTCTCCCCAAGAAATTCTAGAGCAAGTCAATAGACACACACACACACACACACACACACACACACACACACACTGAGCCTTGAGAAACCCTCTTTGGGAAGTCCAGTAACAATGAGGAAATGTCACCGTACCCTTCAAAACAGCAAAGGTCCCACTGTGTGTACCTCTGTGTCCTACTGACCGAGTAGCAAGTGCTTTATGAAACGATGAGCTGAACAAAGTGGGTACAAAGCGCTTTAACGTGAGGATGTGGTGGTCAGAAGAGCAGTGATCAGTGGCCCTCCCCCACCTTCCTGCAGAGAGTTAAAACACGCAGGTTCACATCCAGACTTGGAAAGGTGAGTCACGCCTCCAAAACAGAGCTTACTGAGCAAGACAGGAAGAAGGTGAACTTGGAGAAAGACCAGCCTGGGTCTGAGAGTCGAAGGCACCTCCTCCTAACTCTGTGGCGATGGACACCCACCTCATATTTGATCTCCCATTTCTCCGCAAAGAAAATAAAAACAGTCTAAAGCCTCATGTGGGGCTCCTGCTCATGGCAATCTGCTTCATTCCTTTCATGCAGCTAGAGCCAAAGGCCTTTGTGGTGGAGGTGTGAGCCTCCCTCTCCTATCAGGCTGGCTCCAAGCATGGTACTTGCACAAAGTAGGTGTTCCATGAGTGCAGTAGTAGTGGACACTAGAACACTGCCTAACACTCAGAGCCTCTCTCTGCTCTCTACCACACACGGGTTCAGCTCCAGGAGTGAGGAAGACGTTGTTCTCCATAGAGCATCCTGCGTTTCGCCCTCCAAAGTGAGAAATAATTTTGGAGGTGCAGAAGAGATTCCATCCTCCACCTCATAAGTTTCCACCCAAAGAAACCAGAAAAGCGCACAGGGGTGTCAGTGGGCACACTGGCCCTGGGGTCCACTGTCAAACCAGCCTCTAGGTCAGACAGGCAACACGGTTGACCTTACAGTCCTTTCTGCTGGTCTTTGAAAATAAGACAGAGGGAAAATATTTACCTCCCTGGAGCAAACATCTGCATTACAGTCTCTGAACATGAGCCCACAGAGAATTCTCCCCCCACGAGGGCTCCCAGTAGGAGCTAACAACCCACAGTGCGTGCCCCCAGGAAGGCAGGCCCAGACTCCCAAACTGTCCCCAGCCACCTGTCCCTCAGTGATGACATGGAGGCCCTGTGAACACACCTGCTCTCCCTTCTTTGTCCTGTCCATGAGGTACCTCATCTCATCAATATTCAAGTTTCTTGAAGTGAGTTTCATTTTGTTCATTTCAGTCCCAATGTCCTGAGGGCGCCTCACCGAGGAACCTTTATTCTCTGGCTAAAATTACTATAGGGTAAGGGATGGGATAAAATAAGGCACACATATGTGCGTCTAAAGCCTACAGATGTGGCTGCCACACGTGGGGAAAAGGATGCTGGCACACAGAGTACCCAAATAGCAGAGTCGTGACAATTTTATGTTAAAGTAATTACATGTAGTTCTTTCCCTTCTGCCAGTTGGCTCACCAACTCCAAGGTTGTTGCAAAATTTGTTTTATTTATTTTTTATGTATTTAGTACAGGGTGTTCAGGGTCTCACTACACAAACCAGACTCCTAGTGATGCTCCTGTTTTCAGCCTCCCAAGAGCTGGGATTACAGGCATGCCACCACATCCAGTCTCACTTGCCATCTCAGCACGCCCCAGGGGCGGGGCCGTGATCAAACCCCGGTCCCTGCATCAGTCTAAGCAGGCACTTTAGTCCACTGAGCTATCTGGCTGGCCCCTGTTACAAGATTTAAATAAATGAAGCATCTCAGATGGCCCTCGGGAAAACTTATTTTTTCTCAGTTTTTTTCAATGTGTTTTGTACAGGGTTTCACTCTTCAGCTCCGACTAGTAGTGATCCTCCTTTTTTCAGCCTCCCAGCTCTGGGACTACAGGAGTGCGCCACCATGCCCAGACTCAGTCACTGGCTCAGCATGCCCGGGGTGGGGACAGTGCTGCATGCAGTGTTAGGAATTGAACCCTGGTCACTGAGTTGCCTAAGCAGGTGCTTAGTCTGCTGAGCTATTTCACCAGCTCTAGGAGACGATTTTTAAAGATAATTCTTCTCTAATAATTTATCAAATATGATAGAAACCATTGGGTGACTGACCAAAGATAGGTTCCCTTCCTGTTCTGTTCACAGTGACAGCAACACACACACAGCAAGTGCTGAAAAGCAAGGTTGATGTTTTCCCAACCCTCATTGCAATGAAAAGTGGCCATGTGACCTTGTTAAATTCAATTGTACATGAGCCAGGGAGATAGGTTGGTAGTCTACATGCCTTCCTGGCAAGCACAAAGACCTGGGTTTGATCCCTGTTATTGCATGCCATGTCGGTCACGCGCCAAGCTGGCCACCGAAATCAGACATGATGGTGCACACCTGTAATCCCAGTGATGGGGAGGCTGAGGCAAAAGGCTCACTGTGAGTCCAAGCTGCACAGTGAGAACCTGTACCAAATAAAAGATTTAAAAAGAAAAAAAATCAGCTGTATGCAGGAAAATGTACTAGTGAGCCTCTGGGACAGGATTCCCCCTGGGGGGAAAAAAAAAACATAAGGAGAGACAGAGAGATCATACTCTGGCATCGTTGGCCCATCTCACCTTCCTGCCTTGGAAAACAGGCATTTAAAGCCTAGACTGAGTTCACCCTACTTAAACCATGAAGCAACCTGAAAACAAGAGCCAATATACAAGAAAGATGAGCAGAAAGGAGGAAGAGGCTAAGGGGCTGGGTGTGTGCATGCTCGTGTGTGTGTGTGTGTGTGTGTGTGTGTGTGTGTGTGTGTTGATCAAAGAAGCTAGCTCAAAACTGCCTGCCTTGTTCTTAAGCCACAACAGTCAGGTGTTCTATACTTGCAGGCAGAGATATCTTAACTGATGGCCAATGCATTTTCAAGCCACAAGACGATAACAGCTCAGGACGTGAAGTGGCAAGCAGGTGATCAGAGGGTTAAAAGTAGAGGATAAGCCTTTAGGAACCTGGGAGATATATAAGTGAGTGCTTAATATTATCAATATAGTCTGTCAATGCATGTGTTTGCAAAATAGGAATAATAATAATAATAGTTGTCTCTTGGGGCTCTTCTGTCAATTAGACAAGTTAATATGTGCAAATTAAAATCCAAAGTGCCAGGTACATACAAAGTACTACCTAATATACCTCTCAGGTTAACTAGTAAAAACTATAACTTTCTTTAATAAAATATGAGTTTAGAAAGAGCACAAGCCTGGAAACCTGACTTCTAGACAGGTATGTCTCCACTTTGATCATGTATCAATTTTTATGACTGCTTTAGGACAATGGAATCTTAGTGTAACATATTCCCTGTGTCAAAGAGTGTTGAAAGTTTGATGAATTTTGAGTTATTGCATGTTGCCAACTCAGTAACTAAGCAAATGAATCACTGGACATCTAAAAAGATGAAAAAATACACTTGTAAATAAAATGGAACATTCTGGTTATGCAACGAAGTTTGAATCTGGATGTTCTTAAGTAATTTCGTATGAAAGTAGTTTTCTTTTCCTAAAATGCTAGTTGTCCAGTACCACGTGTGAGTGAGAAAGTAAAGTAGAAGAGACTCAAGGAGCTGCGTGCCTGAGGCCTAGCTTCACTGCTAACACTGGCCTCCTGATGCGCTCTTGGCCGAGGCTTCCTGCAGTGTCTTTCAGCCTCGGCATCTTCCCTGCTCAGCTGAGGGCAAGAGCCTCAAGCTAGAAATATGACAGCCTTACCCTAGTTCCCCTCTTTCTTGGTCAAATACCACTTCTATTAATATGATACATATATGATGCAAATAGCCTACAAGGAAAACTACAATTTACAAGACATACTAGATAGTTCAAAGTCAAAGAAAGAAATGCACAAAGGACTGTGTACAAAACAAGCGAAACCATCAAAACATGGTAACCTAGCAGCGTTAGATACGTTGACAGGTGACAGAGGGCAGTAGACGTGTTAGGGAGCAGAGCTGTACGCATCCGCCATTGGAGAGAAAAAAATCAGAAGGGTTGCTGACATAAGTTCTTAAAGAAGAATACTCAAGGGAAGGGTAATAAAGCCTCTGTTTTATTTGTCCAGGTTAACGGGTTCTTGACCACACTGCTAAGGTCAAAACTAAAGAATGCATTTTGTGGTGGTACGTCATGTTATTAGGAAAACTATACCAAGAAGCCAACGTTTCACTTATTTTAGGTTCATTCTAAGCTCTCACATGTACTTGTGGTCCAGTCTCAATTTTGTTGAGTATAAGACAAAATAAACATGTCAATAAAGTTTTCTTCATTTTTCAAAATAATTTCTGACCAAGCCTTTGTATTTTTTTACTATTCACAATGAAACCCTTGTACTTTTCTTAAGCTCATTTAAAGACATTTTATACAGTCAAACAAAAATCCACCCCATCACTGAAGGGTAGAGCACACCAATGCAGGGGTAGAAAACATCACATACAAAGACAGAAAAATACAAAACTATATTTGTTTTAAAAAGTAATTTTCAACCCTTCAAGGAGTCTTCTTCAAGAATCCAATGAAAATATGGCTACTCTTTCAGAAAAACACAGCTATGTGAAAACACACAAAATTTTATCTAAGACTTCAGGGTGTTCCTGCACACCAAGGTCTGTTCATGATCTAAAGACTGAAAGCCATAGGCCAGGTGTTGATTTGTATTCTGGCATGATTAAAGAAAAGAATGAGCTCTTGCAAAATGTTTAAAAAGTAGCACAAGACTGGGCACGGTGGCACATACCTGTAATCCTAGCGCTTGGGAGGCTGAAAGCAGGAGGATCACTACGAGTCTGAACTTTATAGAGAGATACTGTAAACCCTGTACTAAATACATTTTTTAAAAAAGTAGTACCTACTCACTTTAAAAGTACTTTTTCACACCTACTAAGTACAAGTCACTGCTGTAGGTTGTGGTGAAATGACATCCTTGGTCATGCCAAATAACAGATTTCCTGTGTCTACTCCTTGCTTGATAATTCTGTAGTCTCCTCATTCTATCCCTTGGAATAGCCATGTCACTTTCTCTGGCCAATAGGACAGTAGCAAGCTGGGCACAAGCGGAGGCTTAAGAAAACACTTGCACATTTCCACTTCCTCTCTCAGACAGCTGACTTCCACCCTACCACACCCATATCCACACCAGCAGCAGCAGCAGCAGCAGCAGGTAACTTGTTGGAGAAGAGACCACACACACGAGTTGAATCTTCCAGTCAATGTCATCCTGAGCCAGCCAGTCCCTGGTCAGCCTTGCAGCTGACATGATAAATGATAGCTACACAAGGGACCCCAGCCAGAATCAGCCAAGTGTGGTCAAGACTAACAAACTCAAGTCACTGCCTTAGAGGGTGCTGAGAAATAGCACATAGTGATTGTTTTAAGCCACTAAGTTCTTGCGGCTAGCGTGTGATATAGCCATAGACAGCTAATATATAAGCAATGGGATACAGAAGTGACAAAAATAGCCAATACCCTTTTTCTCATGGAGTTTGCTTTCTAGCGATGGAAGACAGATGTGTTCAAAGAATAAAAGAAAATGAAGTGGAAAGGCCTTGTGGAGGACCTTGGCAATATTTCAAGGGATAGTAATGAGCAACTGAGAGCTTTTGAGCAGCAGAGTGATCTTCATAGACTTTCATTCCAAAAAGATCTTGGACAGCTGTGCAAAGGAGCAAGAACTGTGCTGCAGTAGCCAGCTGTAAGCGTGCCTTGACAGCGCCAAGGCAGAAAGTAGGGAGGCCCAACTCCAGAAACAGTAACACTGGTGAGAAAGGGAGAAATTTGAGAAATATATAGAAGGTGATGTTAGAGGCGGTTGGGAATTACTTTTATGTCAAGAGTGAAAAGTAGAACTATGTATAACCAAAAGTTACTTGTCCACTTATTTAGTGGCTGAGCACCAATCACAATTCAAGCCCACTGTGCAGGTATTAGGGACTTAACACACCTCCACCAGCTTGAACCCCCTAGCAGTACAGGTATGACTCTCCTGCCCAGGGGGGCCTTCCCAAGCAGCCCAGAGGGACAGTCATGCATGTATCACTGGTGGCTCAGAGCCACTTGGCAGCAAGACATAGAAATTATAGCCCACTGTGAATGTGTTAATGACAAGCAAAACTGGCCAGGAACTCTATCTTTTGAAATGTAGCAGCAAAGAAAATCACTCACATATGCACCTAAGTAAACAGGCAACTACAAATTAGGGCAAGTGGCATGAGAGAAAATAACACACAAGTCCTAATTGACAACAGGGTGGGAATCATTAGTGAGGGATCACTGAAGATGTAACAAGTAAGCTGAAGCCAGATGGGTGAGAAGGTATTAGCCAGACACCATGAGTCAGGACATAAGTACATCAGAACTCTTCCCCTCACACATACACACAAAAGTTTGTATGAACACTATGGGGAAAGAAAAGTTCTAGAAAATGTAAATGAAGTAGTATGGAAATGAATGAAAGGGACAGTGGGTGGGACATTATGAATAAGAGATGTCAGGAAACACCAAGTCAGGAAGGGCCTGTGGTCCAGTTCAGGAGTTAGATTAAAAATTCCACCTGCATTGGGAAGTGTTACAGTCTGTGTCTAGTTGTCCCTCCAAAGCCTCATGCAGTCATGAGGTGGCTTCTGGAGTTTGTGATTGATTCCTGATCCAATGCTGGGAGTATGGGTATGAGTGCCCTGGGGCAGATACCCTGCATTACAATGTAAGGAGGGGAGAGAGGCTAGCTAGCTGCCTGAGCTGCGGCACTCCCTTTGCTCCCTCTTGCTCTTTGCTGCATGTACAGCTACTCTCTGCCCTGTGCTACTCTGCCGTGGGGCCAGCTGGGTATGGGCTGAAACCTCCATACCCAGCAGACTGATTGTGAGGTGAATAAACATTTCCTTCCTTCATTTTGGGTGTCGGGTATTTGTCTCAGCAATAAGAGGAGAGTAACTGGGTCTCAGTGACCATTGAGTTTCAAGCAGCTATTCTGCATGACCACTGGGAGGATGTAGGAGCAACTTCAGGTGCCTCGCAGCAGGAGCAATGACAGATCTGGAAGAAAATGCTGAGCTCACTGCTAGAGGGACTGCTGGGTGTGGAGTGGCTGAAGATCTGTGTTCGTAGCTTCCCAAGAACCAGGAGGTACAAGGGCTGAAAGTCACAGGACCGTGTGACCTGAGGCGGCAGCTCGGCGCTCACCAGTGGAGGATGCAGCCGAAGCCATGCTTGTAGACGTGCTCGCCAAAGAGAACTGGCAGATGACAGGAGAAAACACAAATGCAGAGTCCTGAGAGGGACGCAAGGGAGACTGCAGCCTTCCCGGATGACTCAGGCCGCACTGTGACCACCAAATCCCCAAGAAGTAACAGGAAGAAAATGTGGATGAAAATGAGGCCTCCACAAGGACATGTTTATAGCAATGGAATATTTATTTCTGTCCTCCAATGGCAGAGATTAATATTATTAATGAACTTGATTTGTCACAGGTTGTGAATTGAGTCATAAAATCAAACACAAATTTGATTTTAAGAGAAACATATGAACTGGCCAAAATACCCTTTTCTCCTATAAACAAAACAAAGCCTTGTGCAACTAAGCAATAGGAGCCAATGTTAAATAATGTCATGTGGAACTACCCTCCCTCTACTTCAGCCCTAATTAATATATCAAATTGGATGCAGCAGATATTGAGCAAAAAATAATGAAATAGGATTCAGATGGTCCAAGTTCTAATGAGTGCCCCGCCAGTGTCATCAGTAAGACCTGAGCTAAAGCAACTCTCTGCATAACTTTGTCATCTAGGAGACTAAAAGAGGGGGCCTAGACATGCTTTGAATTTCTTACAGTGTCCCTTGAAAGGACAGTCTAGTCAACCAGCAGTTCTCATGGAACTTCTATAAAGCCACAGATGCCTTCTGGGAGAGGTATTGCTACTGTTTGGAGACGGCATAACTGAAAGTCAAAAAGTCAGTGTTGTAGGAGGACCACTTGGGCTTTCATGCCCGATAAAACTGGGCTGTAAAAGGTTCTCATACTACTTGCTAATTATCAATATACAGCCTCGCAGCACGGTCACCCTTCCTTGTCCTGCTTGGTGATGCAGGAGCTGGACCCTGTGGAAGGCTGTCCTTGGCTCAGGCCGCATGTTAACTTGTGTCAACAGAGGGCGCTAGACCGACAGCGGCTAGCTGGGTTTTTCTTCCCGGTGCCAAGCTCCTGTACTCTGCTTGTTCTTACAGTGAAGGACAAGCAGCAGTGGAGGATACTCAGTGGTGCCCAGCCCTCCCCACGCTTCCCTGGTGTCCCCAGCAGCACCTGCTCCCCAGGAAGTCTTCACCACACTGCAGTGCACACAGCAATACACCCAGAGTCTCCTCAGCACCCGGGGCCGGCCTCTTCCCACAGAACAGCTCAGCAGACCTCTCGGCCAGCTACTGGGCTGTACACGCCTCCAGGGAGGCCCAGGGAGCCTGAACCTTGGCTTCGGGGACAGGTGGGGTAGGCAGGGGCAGGGTCATCACCTTGCAAATTGTTCCCTTCCTTGGGTGACACTACTTCACCGCCACAGATGGGGCTGCTCCCTAACCCCCACTCCTGCATCATTTAGAGCTATCTCTGCCTTTTGGTAGTTTCGCTTCCCTGTTAGCAGTTAACACCTCTGTATGAAGCTCCCTTCTACTGTGCAGTTTCTGTTTTCTCACTGCTCCTGATTAACATTCTGGGAGCCCTTGGAGAAAATCACTTCACCTCTCTGAGCTTCAACTCCTGACGCAAAGCGGAAATAAAAATAATACCTCTCTTACCAAATGTCATTTAAAAAACTAGAGCTGCTGGGACCTACACCCTGTAGACTGGTGGTGTTAGTGACAGGCGCTTCGCTGTTGTGGCTCAGGACCCTCCCAGAAATGCACACCCAAAACAGCAGCAGAAAGAAGCAGCAGCACCCAAGAGTCTCCACACCACAAGGAGTCAGGCTCAGACCCAGAGAAGGAGTTCAGGGCTCAGGAAGAGCAGATTGGTGTCCAACAGGACAGTAGGGTCCAAAGGCTGCCTTGGACACAGCTAGGACCTTGAGGGCCAGTTTGGAGACTGTCTCTGGGATGAGGCCAGCCTGGCTCTGCAGCCATGGAGGGTCACGCTGCTGCTGTGCTCACCCAAGCCTCTGCTCGCTGCCGTCTGCTGGCAGCTCTACAGGTCTTCCTGCCACTTAGCGTCCCTCCCCAGAAAGCCCAAGACAGACCCTCCTCTGCTACATTCACCCTGTGTGCTCTGCTGGGCTGCAACTTCCATTTCCTGTTTGCCCTTGTTCCTGGCCACAAGTGTCCCCAAGACTCCTCCCAGATCTTACAGACAGCCAGTTAGACACTGACACCCGCAACCCCAGCCTCCAAGGACAGAAGGGCCACCCACTCGGCCAGCTGGCCCAGCACCCCATTCCCATCCTCCCATGGAGCAACTATGGAAGGTATCACATCTGTCTGTACCTCGATCCCTTGTCAACCCACACATGCAGGCCCCACACACAGCTGTTCCTTTCCACTCAGGCCTGGCTCTCCCTGCTCTGAGTCTCTAAAAATCTCAAGGTCACCTCTGCATGACCCAGTAAGTGACCTTCCCTTTGGACATCAGGACTTGGTTTCACCTCACAGGAAATACTCATTGGACCTTCCCTCCCAGCCTGACAAACATAGGAATCCCTAAGGGCTTGGTCACTGCCCTATCTGTCACACAAACATGGCATCTGTTTTCCCTTCCTACTCCTCACTCTGGGAAAGGGTCCCTGAGGACAGGCCACAGTGACCACCCCAAGCCTGTGTAGCTACCCAGCCTCTCTATACAGGACCCCCAAGTAGACAGAAGATCTTCCCTCCCCTCACCCAGCTCTGCTCTGTCCCTGTCACTGGGACAGCGAGTTCTATATCCAGATCCCTGCAGAGAAGATGAAAGAAACCTTTCCCAGCTAACCCTACTCATGCCGGGCCCAACACACAGAAACAGCCACACCCACCACACGTTCACACTCACACACTGACTCACTCACACATTGTCACACTTGTGGCTCATCACATCCAACCATTTCCTGTCTCTAAAATACTCTGGCTTTATAAGAGAGATGAAGCAGCTCTCCCAGAGCCATGTGCTCCCATGGTAGGACCAGGACTTCAGTGTGGTTCTGCCCAGTCCAAAATGAAGGAATAAAGCTGGGGAGGTAGATCAGCGGCATAGGTGCTGCTATATGCTTTTGACTCATAGGGACTTCCACAAGCCCTGATGAAACTCACACTCATGTTCCTCCTTCTCCTGTCTGTCTGTCTGTCTCTCTGTCTGTCTCTCCCCCGCCTCCACTCCAAAGACCCCACTCTTTCCCAACACAGGGAAGACACTGCAAACTCCAACTGTGACCCAGACACCTCTTCCCAGGCACTGTCCCAGGACCTGGCTACCTAGCCAGCCCCAAAAGCTTCTTTCCCTCATGGCAAGGCCCAAAGAGAGCTGTGGCCAAAATAATTCAGACAGCAGATGGCTTTCTGAGTGCCAAATCCTGCCCCCAGGTGACAAGGACATGCAGGTCTCTCAGACCCCAGCTTCTGTCACAGACTATAGGAGGCCTGGAGGGGTGAGAACATGGAAGAGTCACAGGGAAGAGGAGGCTGGAGACATCCACAAGCAAATTATCCCTGTGCCCTCCACACAGGCAGCTCTCCCTCCACCCAGGATAAGGGAGCATTCATTAGCCCCCTCTTTCATCCTACCACAGTACTTGACATTAGTGTGAACATGCTTTCTAAGCCAGGGATAGGACACGCACCGGATATACTTTAATTCACTTAAATCTCATGATCTTATCCGGTAAAAGTTATTACAATCACTATTTTGGCAAGTTTTAAAAAAAAATGAAAACTTGGAGAATTTAAGATAACTCACCAAGGCCACACAGCAAGTAAGGTCACTCCTCTGTGTGGCCCCCCCAACCCCTTAGGGACACAGATACCCCCTGCACCATCTGCCATTTCCCTCACCTTTGATTTGTTTGTTCGTTTGCTTGCTTGCTTTTGTTTTTGTCTTTTCAGTACCAGGGATCGAACTCAGGACCTTACGCTTGCCAGGCAGGCACCTATGCCGCTGAGTTATCTCCCCAGCCCTATTCCTTCACTTTTGGACTGGGTAGAAAAACACTGAAGTCCTGGCCCTACCACTGATCGCATGGCTCTGGGAGAGCTGCTCCATCTCTCTGGCGTCCAGCCCTGTACTTGTGAAGTGAGGAACCCACATCTGCCTGGCAGAGCTGCTGTAAGGATAACAGAAGGATTTTCTGGTGCACTTCGCACACTGCCCGGTCTGTGGGAGGCCATGGATAAGCATCTCCTGTCCATCCCCTGTAAGATCATGGGAGAAAGCTGAAAGACTAAAATGAGCCCACAGGTAACAGCCCAAGCTGTTGGAAAAGAAATGAAACTTCTGAAATGTAGTTTTTAGATAAGTAAAAAAAATAATATTCTCCCTCCTACCATGGGGGAAAGCCACATGGAACTCATTCTCCTGAGGTGATGCAGACAGAGGCCATAAGCAGGCCCAAGACGAACTGAGAACACTTGAGAGCTAGCAGAGCAAGAGGGGGCATCCTGGTGAGCAAGCACCCCTCAGCCTACCCCACTTCACAGTTTACCCTCCCTGTCCTCCAGTTATCTCATTAGATGCTCACCGCTGCCCCAAAGGTGCCCATGGGGTGGAGGGTCTCAAAGATGACATCATGTCCACTTGTCAGATGGAAGGACTGCAGCCCAGAGAGGGAACAAGCCCTGCCTCAGTCGTTGCTGGGGCTCAGCGAGAGCAGGACTTGCCTGTAATAACAGCAGAGCTTCATATACCCTTCCTGGCAGGGCCAGGACAAAGTGCAATGAGAAAGGCATCTAAAGCACAGAATGTAAGTAAGAGAAGGCACGTGTCCCCCACAAGGCATGCATCCCTGGCGCCCACCCCAGTCCTGACCCAGTTTACCACCTGTGTTAGTCTTAGCAATCCACACCCCCCAAAATATTATGTATTCAGAGGTGGGGCGTTGGAAGGTGATTAGATTAGGGGGCCCTGGAGCTGTCCTGCTGTTACGCCTGGTAGGAGGTGAGTCACTGGGACCACAGCCCAGCAGGGCATAGCATTCTTGTCCCCACCTGCCCCCCTTGCCCCACCCCAGCTGCTGTGAGTTGAACACCTTTTCCTCTGCCATTGTTTCTGCCCTGAAGCTGGCCAACCACGGACTGCAACTGTGAGCCAAGATAAACTTCTCTCCCTTTAAGTTGTGGAGACCAGGGATTATGTTCCAGCAGCAGCGAGCAAAGAAGACAACCTGGTAAATATTAACTTATCTAACTCTCACCACAAATTACCCTAAATTAGGTACCATAGCATTGCCTTTTAAAGACTCAGGCAACACAGTATGCCTTTGAAGCTAGGGAAAGCAGGGGTGAAGTCGACTGATCAAGGTCCCGTTGGAAAGATCTGTACCCAGGCGGTCTGCTCTGCGCCTGCTCTTGCCTCTGCCCCTGGCACTGGCCACAGTCTCTTGAGCTCACCTGCATGGCCCTTAAAACAGACTTTACTTTTCTCTAAGTTAAGCATCAATGAGTGGAACTAAAGGAAAAAAGAAATGACAGTCACGGTGTCTCTCTGCATACACAGGGTTGGATCTGATCATCTGTAGTTATGTTCTCTAAAGCCACCATGACCACTGACTCTGTGAACCCTGAACCACTGTTCCTGGGAGAAATACAGGATTCAATCCAGCCGGAGTCTGGGCACAGCACTGCCATCAACTGATAGCAGTGTAACCTTGTGTTATGCATGTTTAAAGACCATATGCAAGATTATATTTAATAGATATTGGCAACTAGCTTTGAACTCACATCCATCAGTTCTGAAATTCATACCTGAGCAAAGCCAGCAGGCAGAGCTTTTTCCAAAAGGCGTATCGCAGCCTGCTTGCACTTGGTACACTAGACAGCACTTCAGCACTAGCCCGGGCACCATTTTAAACAGTAAAATAGCCAACAAAAAGTACAAAAGTGGGGCCGGTGAGATAGCTCGGCATTCTAAGCACCTGCCTGGTGAGTGTGAGGACCCGGGTTCGATACTCAGTACCACTTGCCATGCTGGCCCCACCCCGGGCATGATGTGCCGGCCACCAACACTGGGATTGGTGGTGCACATCTGTAATCCCAGCACTGGGGAGGCTGAAACAGGAGGATCACTAGAGTCCAAGCCAGACCCTGTACCAAATACACAAATAAGAAAAAAAAAAAAGATACAAAAGTGGACAATGGGCACAATGTAAATTGTAAAAAGCAATCGTTTCCAGCGCAGCAGCTGGAATAAATCCAGGCATCACTGTTACGAGATTAAGACCAACTGCCCAACATTAAAAGGCTGATATCCAGGAGCTGTGAGCTCCTCCTCGGGGGCTCGGGGCCGCTATGGGCTGTTACAGAGAGGGAAAGGAAGCAAAGGCCAAGACGCCACGTGCTCACTAGGGTCCCCGTATTCCTGGGCCTGTGTCTCTTGACCAAAAGATCATGATACACCTTGACCTCCTGCAGCCACTTATGTTTCCTTAAAATAAACATATTACTTTACCATAGTTTAATTAAGCCTCACAGCAATTTCCATGCTTCCTGTTGGTGCATACAACTAAAGACTGAGGAGGGGTGTTATAGGGGTCACCAGATGTTCTGGGGTTTGTAAATGTAAAAAAATAATCACTTAACAATTAACATCTTTGCCATTTAGAATTTCGAATGTTGGCCAGAGGTATAGCCCTTCCCAAAGGCTTGGGGAGGGGAAGTGCAGTATCTCTGCCAAGGACAATTCCCACAGGAGCTGCCACTGTTAAAACCTTGTGCAGTCTGAGCTAGGAATGTGTGTGTCAGATGACTCACAGTTTTCACCACTCTGCACATGTTCATAGATGACTGCAAAAGCAGCAAAGGCTGGGGCTGGAGGTTGGGCTTAAGAGCAGAGCACTTGCCTGGTATATTCAAGGCCCTGAGTTTGAACCCCAGCACCAACAAATAAAAAAAATATGAATACTGACTTGGGGGTTACAAATAAATTTTAGTAGGCTGGTGTCTCAGTTGCTGGGACAAAATACCAATGCTGAAAATTTAGGAAGGAAGAGCTTATTTAGCTCACAGTTTATGAAGGTTTCAGTCCACACTCAGCTGGCTCCCAGGCAGGGAGGAACATGGTAGAGGCAGCCATTTGTGATGGTGGAAAACAGAAAAAGCAGCAAAAGCAAAAAGGGAAGAGCAGCAGCAGCAGTGGCAGAGGCAGAGACAGAAAGCAAGCCTTATATGGCATTCAGGCTATCCGCCCTAGGCCAGATGTAATACTCACACCCATAATCCTATAATCCCAGCATTGGACCATGAGCTAATCACAAACTCTAGAAGCCACCCCATGACTGCATGAGGCTTTGGGGGGACAACTGGACACAAGCCATAACAGCTGGCAAATTCACAAGTAGCAGATCCATGAGGAAAGAGGATTTACTATGTAAACAGCCATATACACAACGATGACGCTCTTTGCGTAGATACTCTACAGAGCCCAGGTGTAACAGAAAACAACACACACCCCTGCCAGTATACTGCGGTTTCTTAGTTACCCAGGTAATACTTCCTGTTCCAGGGGCCAGGGAGATGGCTCAGTGAAATAGGCACTTCCCTGGCAAGCTCAAGGGCCTGAGTTCAATCCCCAGTCCCGAAAAAAAAAGAAAAAAACAAAAACAAAAACTTCCTGTTCCAGTTCCAATTGCTTCTGGTCTCTTAGAAACAGCCAGTCAGGGGCTGGAGAGATGCCTCAGTGGTCTAAAGCACCTACTTGGAACAAGCTTGGCAAAGCACAGGGACCACAGTTCGATCCCCCAGCACCACATGCCAGCCAGCTGCGCCCCCTGGTGGGCTGAGCTGGCCACACACACACACACACACACACACACACACACACACAATAAATAAATGTTTTTAAAAAAAAAAGAAAAGAAACAGCCAGTCACTACAATGCGCATCACAGTGATCCCATCAATAAGCTATTCTGCCTTTATACTTCCTACTTGCTTATCCTGTATAAGCCCTAGACCACCAGAGATCAGGGCCTGATGCTTTTGAATGATCCCAATCAGTGCCCATCAAAGTAAAATAAACCCTGGGTGTTGTTCTGGTGTTTCTGCTTACCACTGCTTCTGGTGCATCAGCCAGGAAGACCAACCCTGCTGACCTCTTGGTCACCAGTCACAGCCCTCAAAGGCAGAGCAAGGATCTCTCCAGGACCCAACAGCAGGTGTACCCTTGAGACTTCTCAAGTCCCTTTGAGGGTCTGGAGGATTCCTGGCTCCCCAGTCAAGCAGCTCACATCAGACCCCAAGGGGAGGAGGAACCCATCTGCCTGCCAGCCTGCCTGCCTGAGTGCCTGCCTATATGCCTGCCTACCTGATTCTGGAAAGACCCTCAGAGGGGCACCCCAGTTGGTCATTCTGTCAGCCCTGCTCAGCTCAAGCAGAAGGAGCGATTAGTTACTTCTCACTCGGTAAGGCCACCCTCAAGAGAAGGAGGGCTGGAATGTTCAAGCTCTGAGTGCCTGTTGAATGCATGTGTAAGCAAGTGGAATGGACAGCATAAGCAATAGGCTGCTCTGTCTGTGCACCAGGACTGGGAAGCACTGGTCTCAGGGGTTGACTAGGCCCTCACCTGTAGCTCTATGGTGATCAACACATGACATGACGGAGGCCTTGCAGCCTCCTTAGCTAAGTTACAGCTAAGTCCCCGTGAGGGGCATAGGCAGGTGGGCATGTGTGTGCTCTGCCTGAGGGGTAACCACCCTTTGTCTGTTTTGCCATTATTCAAAGATACACAACACGCACCATCGGGGGGTAGACAGGGTACAAACCAGAGTGAATCTGGTTCTTTACTGTATGCTGAAAAATTTCAAAAGAGAATTTCCTGATGACTGCAGAATAAAAATGAAACCTTAGAAGTTCCATGCCTTTTGTAATTATTTGTTTGTTTGTTTGTTTGTTTGTTTGTTTTTATAGAGGATTGAACTCAGAACCTTGTGCTTTCCAGGCAGGCACTTGTGCCACTCAGCTATATCCCCAGGCACTTTGTAAAACTGAATGGCCAAAATTTTGTCCTAACTGGTCATCTGAAGGGACACTTGATGTTGAAATTGGTCATCAGGTTTGAAACAAGGTGATATATCCCGGCAAGCGAGCCCATCCTGGCCCACTTCCTTGCACTGACTCCTGATTCAACCTGCATCAGAGCTTCCCAGCTTGACTCCACACCTGTGTCTTGCATGGCAATAAAGCCACTTGCTCAGACTGTCAGCCCCTGGGAGCACCCAGTAGCCTACATGTGCAAATACTTAGATCCTGTCGCTAAGGACACCTCCCCCCTTTTCCTCTGTGCTCAAACAGCCACTGTCCTTCTTGTCAAGGTAGTTGACAAGCTCACCTTAGACCGAGACCTAATTGTCCAGGTGTCACATGTTATTCTGACAAATGGACTGTTTATTATTAAAAAGCACCACCACATGTTAGATGGGGCCCACATCTGGTTAAAATCGAAAGTGCCCGCCACTGTCCTTGCTTCCCAGCCCCCTGCTAGCTGTGTTTTTTGCCTTAAATTCTATGAACAGTTGCCCCAAGAAAATAGAACAATCAATCAAACACTTGACCAAGATTTGAAGAGCATCCAAGGCACACTGGACATTCTATTAGATCAGATTAACCCCTCACTACCTTGCCAGAGTAATGTTACAGAACAGACGGGCCTAAATTATGTTGCTTCCTAAAAAGCACATTAAGGTAAAACCCTATAATAAGACAATCTTGGGGAGCTTGGCCAGGGCCCATCCTAGGATCACTGATGTTACTACTAGGATAGCCCTAGGATAGAGGCCTAAGGACAACCCTAATATCACTGCTTTTCATTGGACCTTGTCTCAAAAGATCACATGCAATATGCCCAGAAAATATTCACCAGAGAAACTAAAAGAGGGAGTAAATGCAGCAGAAAATGCCCGCCCCCCCACACACACACACACACTGCCTGTATACTTCAGTTTGTTAGTTGTCCAGATAAATTCCTATTACTTTTGTCTCTTAGAAACAGCTAGTCATAGGATGCCTAGCTGGTTGCTATGACGCACACTGTAAGGACTCATCCCCAAATGACAAGCCATTCTGCCTCTGCACTCCCTGCTTGCTTACCCCACAGGAGCTCTGGACCACCAAAAATCAGGCCTGATATTCTGGATCCGATCCAGTCAGTGACCATGGATGTCAAATAAGTCCACCTCCAAATCCTGGCTGTCATTTGCATGTTTCTGCTGCACAGGGACCTGCTCCCAGCTAGGTGAGCAGGAGTGATGGGATTTGAGCCCATGGACACATCCTTCATCAAAGAAGAACACATTTAGCTCTTCCCAGACCCTCCTTTCACAAACCCCCAAAGCTAATTCAGTGTCACATAGGACTTGCAAGAATCCAAGACCAGGTCAGAGAGCCAGTCTGCAACTCAGTTTTCCCACATGTACAGGGGAGGCAGTGCCTCTTACCTTACATGCAGCTTGTCAAAATGAGCCCAGGAGTCTGCAGTGGCTTTAGGTGTGTGTTACTGCCTTCACATCCGAAAACGTGTCTTTCCCACAAAGGCCAACACTTCTGTTCCAGGGCTATCCCCCTGAGCAAGCACAGCAGGCCAGGCCCACCCCAGCAGGAACAGAGCCTTTCTTCACAAGTGTGATCCGGCCTGGGCCAAGAGCTAGCTGGCATGCTCCAGAAAGGCTGCCTCCCCAGCATATGGCAACCCCTGACAGACCTTCGCCTTCCTCCAGAACCAAAGCTTACTTTTAGAAACACTGCTTTCTCTCGCCTTTTTTTCCAGGGTCCAACCTTGAAAAGACAGTTCCTAAAAGAAACCTCTTGGCAAGGTGTGGCCCTTTGGAAAGGACTCATGCTTTGAGGTTAGACAAAGTCCAGACACCAGTGTCCTGAATGAATGTGTGAGCTTCACTCGTCTGCTCTGACTCTCAACTATCTTATTGCAAAATGCAATGAGTGCGTCTATGGATTGGATTAAAAAATAAGTGAGTTAAGGTCCTTTGAAGTTTGCTGTTCCCAGTGTTTCCTGGGACCAGCAGCACTGGCATCAAACTTTTAGGAATGCAGCAACTCAAGTCCATCCCAGCCCACAGCATGGGAATCTGTCTTGGAAAAAGACCCAGGTGTAGACTAAGGCGCAACACTGCCAGGCATGCAGGAAGAACCCACAACTACAGCCCTGCTCATCATTGTGACAGGAACCCAATCCTCAGGTCATGCACCAATGATGAATGCGAGCACTCTGGTAGCCAGCATGAAGCTGGGCATTCTGAAAAGTGCACAAAATGTTCAGGGAATAAAGAGGAGAGAGTGCCTCCACTCGGGACTCGGACAAAGGGGCTCACCTGTTTCTCGCATTCCTTGTTTGTGTTCACGGTGCCTCTCTTTATGCTTAACTTTCTTCTCTGTTCTGGGCCCTGGACAGAAAACTAAATAAGGATATGGCTCCCTTACTCAAATAGTCAACTTTCAATCAGAGACTCATAAACCCCTACAAAGTTGTTGTAAGTGGTTATGGTACTGAGGGGGAAGCCACCAGACCACAAGGCGGGTGCAAATGAAGGGAGGCTGAGGGGACAGAGACAGTGCTGTGTTTAGGCCTTTGGTCTCAAGCCTAAACATCTCTCTCTCTCTCTCTCTCTCTCTCTCTCTCTCTCTCTCTCTCTCTCTCTCTCTCTCGCTCGCTCGCTCGCTCTCTCTTTCTCCCTCTCTCTCTCTCTCTTCCCCCATTCTTTTGGTATAACTGGTACTATGAACAGTTGCACTCACAGGATATGTGCCTTTATTTTTGTCTTCTAGTAGCCTTTAAAATATAGTCAGTGGGGAAAATTCCTCCAGTGTTGCTAGAGGAAAACGGTGACAGCCCTCACGAGCTCACACTTGGCTGATTGAAAAGAAAAATGTCCTATACTCTCTGTAAATCTCAAATATAGTCCCAGTTTAGTTGCTAGAAGTCTCATGAGCACTGCCCTTTCATGCCCCATCACCTGGGTCCTGCTGAAAGCAAGAAGCTTTCTTCCCTGCGGAGCAGCAGGAGCGTGGCTCATTCTCCTCTGCTTGACCTTGTATATCCACAATTCCTCACCGCCCGCCGGCCCCATCTGCTCTTCCTCTCTCACCAGAGTTGAAGAGAGATGGTGAAAACCAGGGTAGCAGCACTCAACTTCCACCAAAACTCATTGGGTCAGATAGGTACCACATAATCCCAGCACTCTGGGAAGCTGAGGAAGGAAAGTCACAAGTTCAAATTCAGTCTGGGTAATTTAGTGAGATACTGTGTCAAAATAAAAAAATAAAATAAAAAGGATGGGAGACAGAGCTTCAAGGTAAGAGTCTCTGTGTTCAGTCCCCAGTACTGCAAAAAAGAAAAGCCAACTCAGACTGCCCAAGCACACGTGGCCCCTTTGTTTTATTTGTAGCTTTTCCCTACTAAACTCACAGTTTTCCAATTTTTGCCAGTGTTTATAATCTCAAAGAAGAAAGTCTGGGATAGTTTCTGTTCTTTAGAGATTGTGGGTAATTAATCAGATTAAGTTTTGTCGCATACTTGTAAGTTACAATACATGAGAAGCCTTTCAGTAATGGCCCTCCTCGGCCCCAGCAGTTTCCCACTGTGTGCTGGCTCATCTGTGCCTTCTGGGAAACCAGGATGGCTCAAGAAGGCTACAGCTGGAGGCTTCCTTTGCCCACACCACTCTGCCCCGTGCACATGGGCACACCTGAAGGTGGCGGTGTCTCAACAGAGTCGGACACAGGAGGAAGGACAAATAGCCCCTCTACTTTCGGTGCTGCTCCCATAACCACTGTGCCTCCCTGCTTGCTGGGCCCAGGCTGGGGGAACACCTGTCTAAACTGACTCCCTCCCTTTCCCTATCCTTGTCCCTCTCCCCCTACGTGTTTCTCTCCTTCTCCCCCTCTCTTCCCCAGTCTCATAGACACCAAAGCTCATCACAACACCCTCCACCTTTCACCCCACTTCTTAGGAACACCTTAATGGAAGACCAGCGTGTTTTCTCCACATGTCAGGACGGTGCAGTATACTGGCCAAAGCAGGCTTCGTCATTCTCTGTTAAAGGAAAAGAGTAAAGACATCAGAAATCTCTGAAGACAAGCCCTAGTTTATAGTAGTTTTTTGTTTGTTTGTTTGTTTGTTTTTCTTTCTGTATAATTCCATTCTGTCACCAAAGGAGGAACATTACCTTACCCTTGCTCTCCTGCATTCCTTCTGTTCTAAATCCTGGCCTGTGACCAGGATGGTGAGTGTCTCAGACCTTATCTCCATTAATCCATGTGATTAGTTGTAATTATAATCACCCTTTCCTTTCTGCCTCTAATTTGGCTGAGAGCTTCTCAGTAATTTGTAAGCATAAGAATTAGTGAGAATGGTAAGGGCCTGCCTGGAACACTAATGCCCACAAGTCAACTGTTTAGACAACAAAAGGCAGCTTGGTCATATATGACAATAAATGATCATTAATTCTTTGAAGTGTGATAATGGTATTCTGCTGTTCACCTTCACTTTGTAAATGTACATTTGAATATTTAAGGTACAGCATGACATGGATAATTCACTTTCAAATACTTCAGAAAACAAAGTGGGGAGACTGGAGGACAGAAAAGCCAAATAAGGCCAATGCTAATGGTAGCTGAAGTTGTAGAAAGACTTCAGAGGGATTTTTTTTCACACAGTTTATTTCCCTGTGTGACAGAAATTTTCAAAATAAAAAGGTTTTAAAATAAACTAGTGTGAAGAATTATAAAACAAAATTGTATGTGCTGTATACAATAATCAGCTCAAGGGTGGTATTGATTCTTTGCAATTCTTGCTTTGTGAGATCAGATATTGTTACTGGGTTTTCTGTCATGAATAGGAAATTAGACAAGACAGGCATGATTGGTAGCAAGGTTTTCCTTTTGTTTTTTTTGTACTGGGGATTGAACTCAGGACCTTGTGTTTTCCAAACAGGCCCTTAAGCTGCTGAGCTATCTCCCAGCAAGTTTTACATTTATTAAAGGTAGCAAAAGGAACAGGCCCTACAGAGCAAGTTTGGGACAAGTAAAAGTAGGAAAAGTAGTACAACCTACTGTGTGAGGTGGACCACTGTGAAACAAGATGGTAGCAGGAGCTCAAAGAATAGCTTCCTGAGTGGAAAGAGAAACCAATTGCCACATGGAAAAGACTAGATTGAGAGACAAAAGGTTTCTGTCATTATGGGGACAGGAGGACTTACAGATCAGATGGGCTTATAGTCTACTGTTGATCTCCACAGTGTGGGCAATCTGTCTTGAAGACTGTGACACACACCTCAGTGGGGATGGGCGTAAGCCGAAGTGAGCAGGACAAGAGTAGGAGAGAAGACCTCCAGGAGGCAAATGCCTGAGCAGAGCCGCCACAGCAGGGCCCCAGGAGTTACAGGCCAGGCCCACTTGAACTGTGGCTTTTCTATGTGGAGTACTTGGCAACTTGCCCTGAACTTGGGCAGCTCTTTGTTTAGCCCCCAAAGGTGTTTGTGCTTCCCCCGGGGTCATGGACTCAGGTAGAGTGTTTCCTTTCCATACGTTTATAATGTCTGGGGAGGGCTATACACCTTCTTAGTTATACCCACCTGCCCCACTCCCCTTTTAGGGAAGGTGGTCTTCACCAAGCTGTTAGGACACAACCAGGATACAACCAACACTTACAGGCCCCTGATGTCTCTTCTGCCCATGCCCCTCTTGGCTCCCATTATTTCCCCTCCTCTCAACCTGAGTCTGGGACACTTCCACCCTATTCCTGGCATTATCCCAATAACTGCTTACTATCCCTCTCAAGCCTAACCACCTGCCCTGAAACAGTATCCCATCTCTGACCAAGCCTTATGGGTACAGAAACCTGTTATTTCCCACCTATTGTAACAGATCTAATTCCCATCAATTCTCCTTATAATACTCCCGTTCTTCTGGTATGAAACAGATGGCTTTTACATGCTGTTACAAGATCTCCAAACTGTCAGACAGATTGTCCTTGCCATACACTCTGTGGTACATAACCCCTACATGCTTTTGTCCTCTATCCCTCCATCCACTGCTCATTATTCTGTCTTAGATCTACAAGAGACATTTTTTTTCTTTCTTTCTTTTGTTCTTTTTTTTTTTTTTTTTTTTTTGCTAGCCTACTGAACACCTCTTCACAAACTCCCCACCTTTATCTGACATTTGTCAGTTCAAACATCTGACCTGGACTGTCTTACCACAGGGCTTTTGGGACCGTCCCTGCTGGTCACCCACAGCACCCTCATGAAAGTCTGTCTATGAGATCCTCCCTAGTGGGTATATCACTCCCGGTGAAGCTGTGTCCACTGATAATTCAGCGGACTCCTCTTTGTAGACACTGCAAGTGATCGCCCTCATTCCTCTCAAGCTGCCCTGAGTTCCAGAAGATGCCCGAATGCCCCTCCCCCGCCTGCTACCCTGCGGCTTTGCCATTTCCTTCCTTCGGTCTCCCTTGATCTTCCTTTCTTTCACCCTTGTGCTCCCACCCTGGAGTATTCCTTATATGGATAGAAGATCTCCTCTCTCAGGCCACTCTGTGACTTCTCCCCAGAGGAGGTCCAATTCTTTTCCTTCCCTCTCACCCTCTGTCTACCTAGTCTCTCCTTAATTAATGACTGAGAGAGAGGACCCTAAACGCCCTCCATTTCTACTAAGCATTCTCTTGTGGGTTTTACCTATAATCCAGTTATGCTCTCAAGTCACTTGTCCTTTCCTCAGGCGTGGAATCACTTCTCCTGCTCATGCTCACTCTCCCCCTAACGAGGTCCTCTTCGCCTCTTCTCTGTGCTTTGCTCACCTGGCCAGCCCTTCCTGTTCCTTTTGCTGCACCCCATGGCCCTGCCCCTACCACTTCTCCCCATGGTCCAACTATCTCCACAGGACCCTGCAGCGATCTCACTCCCTGCTAAATCTAGCCAATCCTTCCTTAGACAAAAATTTCTGGCTTTGTATCTCCATGTCTGCAGCTACCTAGATGGCCATTCCAGCCCCTCCCCAGGTCTGAACCCTTACTGACCTCTCATGCCACCCTCAGTATGAAATAAAGAGCCACTCCAAATCCTCAACCAAGGGTCCCTAGCTAATTTCCCTATCCATGACACTGACAAGACAAAAAGAACTCAGACAGGACACATGGCCCAACTCTTTCAGTCCTAGTTCATTATCTTCTCTGTATACCAGAGCTCGACAAAGCCCACACAACATCCCATAACCACTGACACTAATCTGTCCTTCCAAGCCTCCCTCTGCATTCAGCATCGTCTGTCCCCACACCACAAGGACACCTACTCCCCCATAAGGGTATCTATACACTTTGGCGACTGGCCCCAGCCAGTGACCACACAGCCATGGGCCCTTTGCAGCCAATCTCCCACTCAGATTGCATCCTCTTGCCTCTCCTCAAATGGCTTCTAACAGACACCAAAAGATTCTTCCTGCACTGGAAGATGACACAACACCCAACAGTCCCCTTCCCTGCCAGGAACCCTTCCAGTATCTGACAGGAGCTTTCCTGTCAGGTGTTCTGGGCATCTAGGAAAAATGAAAACAAAAAAACTCTCACAACTCTTCAATGTCCATAACCAATTCTGCCTACCCAGCCAAAGCATCTTTTTCTTCTGCAGCCATCCACCTACATATGCCTCCCCACCAACTGAACAGGCACTTACACACTGACACACCTCAGCCCAAAATTAGGTGTTTCTGTAGGAAACCAGAGCCTGCTCATCTCTGTTAGAGCCCCATTCAGACCACATAAAGACCTGCTATTAATACTGCTTGGTTTGTGGATCTGAGTATTGCCACTGTCTGGCAACAAGACAGATGGGGTGAACTACCTCCCAGATCTACTACCATTCCCTATCCCAAGATCTCTTCTGATTAAACTGTCACCACCTGTATGTCTTGCATGAAGAAGCCATGAGAAACAGAGTCCACCTCCCCCATTTTCTCTTCCATTTTCTTTCCTACTCTCACTCTTATAATAGAGGCAGGTATGGCACGCCCAGCAGGAAACTACTATGGGTGGGAAAAGCTATTACAGACAAGCTTGGCACCACCAGGAAAAGCCATTGCAGAGGACCATGTCCCAGCCTCCTGTTCCAGGAAATGCAAGTCTAGCCTTGCCACCTTTGGTTCCAGGAAACCCGCAACGTTGCCCAAGGAGCAGAGCCACGCTCTCCCTACCCCCAGACTCCTAAGGCAGAAATTCCTCCAACCACCTGGCAGCCACCCCAGCACCTGGCAACCAGTCCCCGCTTCAAAACCCTCTGCTTTGCCCAGAAGACTGCTGATTCCTTTCTTGGTCTCAGCCCACCCATTCCCAATGGAGAATTCCCAGGCTCATTGCTATCATACGAAGTCTGTGTGGGTGGTCTCTCTGCTTTCCCTCCACCTCTTTTACAACTCCCTGCGCTCTTAAACCCAGCACGAGCAAATGAACTAAAGAAGCAGAGTTTTAAATAAAAGATAATTTATTTGAAGATGAGGGGAAGTAGGGAGAGAGGGCAGACAGCTACTCAAGAGGAGTAGGGAGTTTCAAAAGTGAGTAACTCATAGGTTCTTGTCTGCAGCTTTTATTGAGATCCCTGGCCCATGTAGACTCCTGAGCTCTGATTGGCTCCCTGCCTTGTCTTTCATCCTTGCCCTGCATTTCTTCTGGCCATGATTTTTTGCTGTTTTTGGTGGGGGATAAGATTATGGTGGGGGAAAAGCTTATGGACAGGAGGTAGTTTATATTTAAGGATTAAACAGGGGCCAACCAAATAGCTCAGCAGATTAAAGGGCCTTCAAGCGCAGGCACAAGGGCCCGGGGGTTGATCTCCGGGCCTACCGTGCCAGTCCTGCCCTTGAGGTGCACCGAGAGGGCAATTGAGACTGAGTGTGGTGGCACGTGCCTGTAATCCCAGCTCTTGGGAGGCTGTAAACAGGTGGATCACTATGAGTCCGATCTAATAGTGAGACCCTGAATACCCTGTAGACCCTTCCCTAAAAAAAAAAAAAAAAAAAAAAAATTAAAAAAATTTTTAAAAAGGATTAAGTAAAGGTAAAGTGTATGGTCCTTATGTTAATTGTGCTACTAGGCATCTGCCTTAGTTTCTTTGCCTTTGTCTTTCTAATTCTTCAAGTCTAGCTGCCTTTGTCTTTCTAATCACTTGAGTCCAATATGCAGAGTCAGAAGCCACCTCTCATAAACTGCCTCGAGCTACCCTTAGTAAGTTTTTCCACTAATTTTCAACAAAGTTCAGTGAGGCTTTCACCTTAACTTTTCCCTACCTGGGCCCCTGTCCCTAACAGGCTTTAGTGATGTCCTTTCTTTTCTGATCCTCTATCCTTCTCAGTAATAGGTTCTGGTGGAATATGCACTGCTAAATTATCTCGGCCCTGATTCAACATGGCTGAATCTCATAAACAAAAACATCACTGAAACTTCCCCTCAAACTCTGCCCTTAGTAAAAATCCATGTAACCTCAGCTCCCCTTTGTCACAGTCAGATGACCCCACCATCTTCCTGCTGTATTCTTCATGTCCTCAACATCAATAAAGGCCTTTCTTCCCCCCCTTTTTTTAAACCTCCCTGCTATGCTAAAAAACCTAACACTCAGGCTTCTGGGCATTAAAGTGCTCCATTTGTTTAATTGTTGGTTCTGAATAACTAAAAAAATAGTTCAGAGGTACAATGTCTTCCCCCACAGGAAGAGAAAAAAATGATCTGTTTAAACCTTCTGCCTCCGCTGTCATGCAAATCAGCAAGTGGCAGAGCCAGCTCTGGCTGACGCCTCTCCTCTGGGTCCCAAAGCCCAACCTCCAGAGCTCTTGCTTCCTGGGATGGTATGCTAATATTGGTTTGCTCTCCTTTTTACTCAGTTTGTTTCATTGTGATAACTGTGGCTTTAAGTGCTGTCTCAAAGGACAGGTAACCAGTGTTTTGCTGACTGAATTTACATAAGGCCTGACTTTCCCCTTGAGATTCTGTCACTAGATGTGTATGTTTTATGGCTTAACCTAGTGAGTACAATTTTCCCTAGTGATGGGTCTTGTTTCTTTTTTAACTGACTATGGGAAATCCAGCCAGGGAAATCCTTCCCATTTCTGGACTTTTTAACCAGGAGATGAGTTGTATTTATAGGAGAAATCCAATGAGTCCAAAGGAAATAGCAGCAATGCTCACTTGGGGCTAGAGATATCCAATCCCAGGAAAATCAGCTTTGCCAGGTGAAATCCCTGGGACTGAAAGGCTCAGGCTAGCAGAAGAGGCCCTGTCAAGGCCCCACCAGTGGGGACTGACCCAGGCATTTGTTGTAGGCAGCTGAATTAGATAGAAATATTATAGTCCAGGCCCTCAAGGACAAGATGGAAGACAAGGTGACTTTGCAACTTGGAAGAGAGAGACACTCCCATATGGGCCAGACCTCAAGACCAAGACAAAAGAGGAAACACAGCTACATACATCCCTAGGGATGGGCATCAGGGATTGATATTCTAAATAGGTATCAAACACCTTGAAAGAACCCAAATAAGGCTAGCCCAACCATGAATACAGCAAGAGACCCTGTCCTGTATTCATGCCCCTTGCTACATGATTTGCTTCCCCATGTGGTACTGGATTTAATCAAGTTTACCTGAGCAATTGGTTGACCATAGTTTTGTCCCACCTCCTGCCCACCTAAGTGAGTTCCTATGTCTTCTCCACCACTTTAGACCCATCTCACCGCATGGTTTTCCTCTATAAAAGTCCCTGGAAGAGACAGCTTCCCGGGAGATAACTCACTCGGGGACCCCTCCTGTCCCTCTCTCAGACAGGAGTTTTCTTTCCCTCAATAAATATATTCTGCTCATAACTTCCATTTGTTTCTAAAATTCATTCTTCGGTCTTAGAGAACACAAACTCGTCCCAGGTATTTTTTAGGTTGGGAGATCATTTTTCCCCTATATCACTTGAAGGTCATCCACCTGACATCATTTCTTACTCCCTGTGTCACACTGACATAGGGGAAAGAAAGTCCCAAACTGCTAGGCATCTGAAACACCAAGTTCAGGTTCTCTAAAACTGAGGAATGAGTTCTAGAACCAACAGAGGTTAAGAGTACCAATAATAGATTGACAGAAAACTTCTAACACAGATAGAAGGGGGCCCAGAAAGTGGGTTACCCACTGGCCAAGCTTCTCAAGGGTGTTCTATGGAGCAAAACCATGAGATGAGAGGATGCAAGATGGGGTAAAACTAGTTAAATAATAAGATTGCATGTACATATGGGCTGGTGAGATAGCTCAGCAGTCTAAAGCACATGCTCAGGCAAGTTTAGGCAAGCACAGGGACGAAGGTTCAGAGCCCAGCACCACATGCCATGCCACCTTGCACCCAGGGAGGGCTGAGGTAGTCACCAAAAAAAAAAAAAAAAGATTATGTGTATAGTCAGTTAGGTAATATTGACCCAATAGGAAGCCACAAGGTGGTATGAGGTGCAATAAAACTATGGTGAATAAGATTACAAGTATAGTTGCTTAGGTGACACTGACTAAATTGGGATCAAACAGCGAAGCAAGTCACTCAGCAAGTGCACTTGGGAGGGAACAAGATCTTTCCTGGAAGAGGTGGGTTAAGGAGGTTTTGGCGCTTCACCCCAAAGTGATTGATGACTATTTAGAATATCAATAACTGCTGTTCATCCCTTGGGGAAGTACATGAAGTACATGAAGTTCCTCTTTTCTTGAAGCCTGACCTTAGCAGGGAGTAGGCCCTCAGACACAGTTATCCTCTGTGTGGACCTCTCAAGGGCCCAACCCTGCCTGACTGCTTACAATATTTCTAAATAACTTAGCTGTCTTTAACAAGGTGAGCCTTCTAGCCACCTAGATCCTAAGTTTTGCTTCTCCTATCCATAGGCGGAAACAGTCTCATCTATTCCTTTTGAGTCTGCTCTTCAATGTCTTATTAACCAATAGAACAAGTTCCATGCTGAGACCCTTTACATAAATCATCTTATATTGCTATGTAATTTTTTAAATGGCCTATAAATCCACTTGAGGTGCATGAGACATGGCCACCTCTTGGCAGCCTGAAATATAATGACATGTTCAAATATCTCTTTACTGTAAGGAAGCAGAAAATGGTCATAGGTTCCCTGTATTCAAGCCCTTATAGCCCTCTACCAGGGCCTGATCTGTACCCTAGCAGTCATCACCAAGGACTCCCTCTTGTTGGTTCCTCCTCTCCAGGCTACCTCCTCAGCAACCTGCTCAGTTAGTACCCTCAAGAGGTACAGGCCATCTCAAGTCTACCCCATAGTATGACTAGGTCTACTTACCATAGGGCCTTAGACCCAGGAAACAAAAATCTAAGCCCACCACTGTTCTACCCCTTTGAAAAGTGACAGACATCCATGATACAGTCCATATGTTAGTTCTTTTTTCAGTGGCAGACATACAGCAGTGCATGAAGTTGGGTAGATTCTTTGTGGATTCTGAAAAGTTTGCTGATGGTTTCAATACCATCAACAATGGTTTTTAACCTGACCTGGCAGGATGTCCAATTCATCCTTTTTTCTTGTTGCATAGCAATAGGAAAGAAAAAGTTTATAAAGTCTACAAGTGAATAATAAAGCCTTTGCAACTTCACCCTCTAATAATCAGCCATCTGGTACCCTCGAGAAGGGCCTGAGTGGAATAATAACACAGAGGATAGAAAAACAAAACTAAAGTGAAATATCAAGGCCATTTAGCTGATATGTAACAAGGGATGCCCAAACCTGTGAACTACGATAAGCTCAGATCTATCAGTCAGGGCCCCAAGGACTCAGTTGCTTTTCAGCTTTGGCTTTGAAGAGGCTTTCTATAAACATACAAATTTGAAATCTGAAGCAAGAAAAGATCAGATTATCCTAAGGTAATACTTTATTAGTCAGTCAGCTCCAGATATTAAGAAAAAGCTACAAAAAATTCCAACTAGGTCCACAAACCAAAATAAGCCAATTGATCAACAAAGCCTATTTGGTATTCAATAACCATGAGGAAGTAGAGGACACGAGAATTGGATAAGGAAAGAAGTCAGGCTAATGCTATTCATGCCCTATTTTATAAGGCTCATGACAAACCATAGCACTAATGGAATCCAAGGTTATATTCCTCTGTGATACTAGAGCAACCAATTCAGTCTTAGTTTGAACTGTTCAGTTCTATTGAGGTAAGCTTTTATCCCATTCTAAAGTTGTGTTGTGTGTCATGAAGTTAATCAGACAGCTTTCTTTACCCCTACTTTGAACTGCCATTTGTAAATTTTCCTTTTCCAAGCTGCCTTTATTTTGTTACCAGAGTGCCCCATCCCAATAATTGAAAGAGATATGCTTTTCCTCAAGGTCACTCTAAAACTCACATTTCTGGAAACCTTTGATTTACATTGTAAAGGCCCAGCCAGCCTCACCCTATGGAACCCAATGTCTCTGTCAAAATTTATCCCAAGCATGGTGCATGAAGACATACCTAGCATACATCCTCAGAGAAAATAGTATTTCCTTCAGCAAGAAGCTAGACTGGAGTTAAAGCCAATTATCAATAAGTTTTGGGCTACAGGATTATAGGTGTTATGCCAATTCCCAGGCAATACACCCATTTTACCAATAATCAATCTACCAGTAATATATTGCCTAGTACAAGATCTCACAATTCTATTAACCACTTCTTTGGCCATTAAGATATAGGAACTAGCTAGTTAGAGTCATCTCCAAGGTAAAGCCCAAACTACCTGAGATGCTAGAAGACAAAGAAGGCTGACAAACTTCAGACACCTGTAAACTAATAATGACCTCAGGTTTCCTTTTAGAAAAGAAAACACCAGCCACTCTGGTAAACAAGATAGGTACAACAGTTTGCTCCCTCTAAATAAATTGTGGAAACAGTCTCATTATCGTCTTGCTTACTACATTTACTAAAATAACAGTAGTGCTTGATTCATTAAAAAGGTCTTTGAAAATACAACTGAGAACACCCTGCTTTAAACAATTGTCTTATGGGTGTTTGTCCATCTGTCCATCACTGACTCCAATAACTTGTTGCCACATCTACAGCTGTTTTGTTTGAGCTCAACAATTTCTTTTTTCTTCTTTTTGTATTTTTTGAGATTTCCTATGGAAATCCCAAAAGGGCATAATTTTGCCTAGGTAACCAGTCAATCAAAATGATATCAAGAGCTGGGGATATGTTCAGCAGTCTAAGCAACTGCCTGGCAAGCATAAGGACCTTGGTTCATTCCCCAGCACTGCATGCTTTGCCAGTCCCAGAATCCTAACCTCACTGTGCAGGCCACCAAAACCAGGCATGGTGGTACATGCCTGTAATCCCAGTGCTGGAGAGGCTGAGATAGGAGGATCACTACAAGTCTGAGCTGAGTAGTGAGACCCTGTGCCAAATAAATAAATAAATAAATAAATTTTTAAAATTATATCAAGACTCATTTTGCAAATGTAATGCCAACTGTTGTCTATGTACAGTAACAAGTCTTTCATTGGTCAAAAATAATGTTAATTGTTATGATTCAGTTCTCACAGGTCATCCTTACTTATCAAAAGGTTGAGTTCTCTTTGGTAAAACAATAGGATTTTCTTATTAAAAAGATGTGTTTAGTACAAAACCAAATTAAGAGACAAAGTCCTCTATATAGCAATGACAATCGTTAGTACTAATTTCATGATGTATTAAATGTATGTATAACTTCTGAGTGTGCAGGTCTTCAAAAATGTAAAACTAGGATTGTTTATAGTGATAACATTTCCTGTTAGACTCAAATATCTATCTTCCCCCAATCCCTGAGCTCCAACTCAGGACCTTGCACATGCCGGTCAGGCAGATATCTCCCTTTCTCTTACATGTGTTCTGGCTACTGAATCATAACAATTAATAATAAGTGGTACATGCCAAGTCAACATGAGACCACCAGCCAAATGATAATAATTTTTAAAGTCTTGTGTGAGGTGTATGTTATATATGTGTCAATACACTTAGAGATAGTTAGGCAATGAGCAGTCAGGACAATATCACACACTGAAAATTAAAAGCTAGACATAAAAAACTTACAGGGGAAACCTATACACAGGTGCATTCTTCTTCTATGGCATTCTATTAAAGAACAACAAAGTAGGTAAAAGCTTCTCTGTATCATTTAATATCTTGTAATTAGAGTAGGTTTAGTGTAAGCAATGGTATCTAGCATAATCTTCTGTTCACCTTAGAAGTAGGAGAGACTGAGGCAGAATTCAATTTAGTCTGACCCTTGCCTGAAGTATTTACATAGGAAACATCTAGGCCAGGCCACCTTCCCTTTTAGGCTTGCCTAAATTACCCCATCCCTCACTCCTTTCCCTGCCCTGTCAAAATTTCACAAACATGTAGGAGATAAGGAAGAGACAGGACCCATTTAGGGCAATAAGATACAGACTATTTGCCCATATTTAGCCATAAAACCATCTGCCTGAGACCTCATGCCTATAGGATATAGGGGGCACCAAATTCCAGCCCAATCACCATAGGAACAAAGAAACTACATAAGCTGGTAGGGAACAAAGAAGTAGGCCTTTTGTGTTTTTGCAGTTTGGAGTGGGAAGCACACTGGTCACCAGTTAAATTAATAAAGCCTCTGTAATTCCTCTAATTTTGTCTCCATGGGCAATATATCCAATCCCAGCTGTTACATTAGTAGTTTTACTTAGTCAAACTTGTCAAGTTGACACAATGAATCAATCATAACAAATATCATCATGACTATCCTGCTGAAATGTTGTGTGACTCTTGATCTCAATTTTTCTATGTAAAATTTTTCAATTGTCACTTTTTAACATTCTTCATGGATTCATCTTCTAAGATATCCATGATTAGTAAGAAAATAATAGTCCTCTGGCTATACTTTATATTTCAAAGTACTCAATATCCAGATGAGCATATGATAATTAAATTCACTGCTCTCACTTCATTAATAATGCAACTGACCTTCTGGTTGTTCAACCACTAAGGATTGGAAAAGTTAAAATTAAAAGGTAACCAGGCTAAAGGTAGCCAATATTTTGGTCCTGGCTCTCCATGATCAACAAGGACCTAGGACATGAGTGAACCTCTTTACAGGAGCCTACAACTTTGACAAGTCACCCAACCTCTTGAGAAAGGAGAATATTGGGCCCCAGAGGACAGGAGTTAACCAGTGAGTCAAAAAGGAGAGTAACCAAACATAAAAAGTCTTCCACACTTTCACAGAAAACCACATAGTTAAGCAAACCTGTGACCCATCCTGGCAGTTGACACTGACAGAAGAGTTGAGAGGCTCTGTACATGGTCACAAAACTAATGCTTAGGGAGATTTGATTGACCTTGGTAGACAACAAGAGATAAATTTTGGTTGACACAGGTCTTACTTTAGCATGGTCTAGAACACCCAACTAGGGAGTATGACCAAAGATATAAAAGTAATAACAGTATAAGCTAACTATAAAAAGGAGTTCTAGTCACTGTCCTCTGCTGACAGTTTCTAGCTACACCCATAGACAGACATAGAAGCCAGCTGGTTACAAGTACTACTGTAATCCCTTAAGAGCAGTGTCTGATGTGGCTCCTTCCCAATCTTCTTTCCACTCTAGTGCTTATGCTTTGGTCATGCATTCCTTGTTTTAATAGTTTGCATATTCTCACCTAGGGACTGCTAAACTGGAAGCAGTGATTGACAGATAAAAATCCCCCTCAAAGACTCCTTCTGCTAGAGATAATCAACAGTCACTAACTACATGAGACCTTACAGTTAATTATATCTTTCTCCTATCATCATCAGATGTGTAAGAACTTGACAGACAGCCAAGATGAAATTGCCTAGAATACTGCTCCCTTGAAGACCAGACAGACTCAGTAGGAGCAATGGCCATACAACTGAAGGGGACTAGTTCTTCAAACAGCTGAAACAAAAGGGCTATGTTTGTCCCTAAACAAAAATATCTGTCAAACTATTGGCAGTGACCATAATTCTAAATCAGAACCTGCTTCTGTGTCCATGATTCAACAAGAAATCAGAGGAAGGATTCAGCTCCTTTGAATTCTTCTATCAATCGGGGCAAGAGTTCCTTGCTCTCCACACAGATAGGGCCAACACCGCTATTTAACTACAAGTAGCTATAGAAGACAGAGCTTCCTTCTTCAGCTCCCTTCAAAAATTGTTAAGGACCAAGCCTCTCAGAAGGAAATGATACTATTAGAAACAAAGGAGCTGAATAAGCCACCCCTTTTTCTCTATTCAACTGTAAACACTACATCACCCTAATGATTATCCATGCTTCTATAATCAAAAAAAAAAAGGTATGTAGGGATTGATGAGCTGGAAATTGATTGCTGATGGGGCAAAAGGAGGGTCAGCCCCAAGAACACAAAGTGCCCAAGGTAAGCCAGACAAACAAGTTGTTAGGAAAGTCCTTTCTCCCCTTAGGGGAGAGGGCTCCACCTGACCCCAGCTTTTTGCATTCTGACTCTTGTCTTCGTTTCTCATCCTCCACTATCTTCCCCCTGGCAAATTCAAGCACTGTGCTGGATGTGGCATTAGTACAGTTAGCAACAAGAAAGTTGAGTGAATCACTCCCTTCTCTTCAATCAACTATAAATACCAATTGTGCTGGGCATGGTGGCATACACCTGTAACCCCAGCACTCAGAAGTCTGAGGCAGGAGGATCATTGCAATTTCAAGGCAAGCCTGGGCTACAAGGTAAGCTCAAAGTAAGCTGAAGGCCTGCCTGAAATGCATAGTGAGACTCTGTCTCACAAAGACCAAAAACAAAAGCAAAAACCTATAAACACCACCATGCTTCCATTGTCCTAAAAGAGATACAAAGTAAAATAACAGAAGCCTAGGATGTCACCAAGCCAGAGGCACCAGGTCACTGTGTCTGACCCTTTAAATACTGGAAGCCTGAATTATTGAGCTCAATTCTCTGCTTTTCTCTTTCCTCATTCCTGCTGCTATAATCTCATGGTCTTCAATAAATGTACCTACTTACTACTTACTGCAAGGTGAGTGCTTGGCAATTCTTTCCTCATTATACACAAGAAGTTGGAATATTTGGGGTCCATTCAACTGTAACAAGTCAGCCTGCCACACCCCAATCTCCTGGCTCATTTTCTCCTGAGAGACACATATCGCCACCATTCTTTATGGGGTGCTGAGGGAGTTGAAGCCTATGTCCTCAGTTAGCTACTGCCTGAAGGAGCCGTAGGCCTAACTGACTGAGGATTGAGTGCTCTCCAGCCACCTCTGGGTGCTAAGCCTCGCTGGCTGAGCTGAAATGGAAACCTGCCATAAGACAGTAAGAAGAGTTAACGACTGTTGAGCTGACTGTTTTATGGGAGAAGGAAAGTAACTTTCTATTAGGTTTGCGATATAAAGACCAAATGTGAAGAGAAGCAGGTCAGACTT
>NW_004524732.1:4320046-4335004 GCF_000260255.1 Octodon degus
GACTGTTGAGCTGACTGTTTTATGGGAGAAGGAAAGTAACTTTCTATTAGGTTTGCGATATAAAGACCAAATGTGAAGAGAAGCAGGTCAGACTTCCATACTTCCTGTGAGGAGAAAGTATGACAAGAAGGGGTCTTAGGTAAATTATCAAGTGCCTGAGAGATGTGCTTTAGCAAGATTACCCCCATTATGGATCTAATTAAAAAATAAGATCCTTGGGCTGTGGAGATAGCTCAGCGGCATAAGCACCTTCCTGGCCATTGCAAGACCCTGAGTTCAATCGCGAGCACCAAAATAAATAAATAAGATCCTCAATACTGATACATATTGAAACTGAATTAGGGTCATTAGTGACTGCTTATGTGCACCTAGAGCAATACTGGAGCCTTACTTTCTGAAAAGGAACCTCAACCTCCCAGAGCTTCTCAAGAATAGCTTTCTCCCTAGTGCTGTGAAAATTCTAATGACATTTCCCCATGTGAGATTAGTGTAAGGGATGGAGTCTAGCATAACACCTTATTCACTTTTAGAAGTAGAAGAGACTGAGGCAGAATTCAATTTAATTTAACCCCTTCCTGAACTATTTACATAGGAGCAGCCTTGCCTAAATTACCCCATCCCTTGCTCCTTCCCCTGCCCTGTCAGAACTTCACAAACTTATAGGAGATAAGGAAAAGACAGGACCCATTTAGGACAATAAGATACACACTATTTGCCCATGCTTATCCATAAATCCCTCTGTCTGAGACCTCACACATGTAGGATATAGGGGCATCAAATTCCTGCTCAGTTGCCATAGCAACAAAGAAACTATAAAAGCAGATAGGGAACAAAAAACTGGGCCTTTTGTGTTTTCCAAGCTAGAAAGGAGAACATACAGGTAGCTGGCTAATTAACAAAGTTTCTATAATTCCTTTTAATTTGGTTTCCCATGGGCAATATATCCAATCTTGGCCATTACATTTGTACAGCATATCACTATGTCCCTTGAGGAAGAACCAGTTTAAAGCTTCCTCAGGAAGCAGGAATAAAGCTAGCTGATCTTGGGCAGTTGTAAGGCTGCCCTTTTTGCCTCTTGGTATGGCTTGTGGTCAGATGTACCCCCAAAAGTTTCATGCAGTCATAGATGTAGTTTTGTTAGAGGTGGCTGGATCTAGAGTGAGTGATGCTAGGATTGACTTAGGAGGAGGAGCTAGGCTCAAGGACACTACGGTTAAGGGTGTGGGATCTGCCTGTCCTGAGTGGCCTGGAAAAGACAACAGGGGCCAGAAGAGCTGTGATCGTCCTTCATTTGTTCTGCTACTGTCCCACCAAGAACTGTTTTCTTCTGCAAAGCCACTTTGCCTTGGAGCCAGCCAATTACGGACCAAAATCTCCATAAATTATGAATTAAATAAACCTTTCCTCCCATAGCTTGCATATTTTGGTTATTTTGCCTCAGCAATGAGAAAAGCAACCAAGACAACTCTCTATTGGCCATTTGATTTCCCAAGGAAATTTTAAATATATCTCTTTGGTGTCCCTTGCAATGAATGATAGCTACCTGCAAGGGAAAACAGATTTCCTCTTAGAGTTGTATAATTCTTATTAGTTAGAGAGTTCCCTTCTTTCCAGATTTCTGCATGGACATGTAACACCAGAAAGGCATATTTGGAGTCTGTATAGATATTTGGCTTTTTTTTTTTTTTTTTTTTTGGTGGGGGGTAACTGGGGATTGAACTCAGGACCTCTCACTTCCCAGGCAGGTGCTTATGCCACTGAGCTATCCCCCTAGCCCATAAGTCTTTATTATAACCTCAGAGGTATTTAAGAAACATGGCCTGACATAGTCCCAGCAGGTAAAGTCTGCTTTGGCCTTTGCCAGAATTGGAGAATTGTACCAAACTTTGACAGTATATCTCTTTCTAACAAGAGAGTAGGACATTGTGGAACAATTGAAAACTCATGGTCAGATGCCAGTTACTGCTAAGATGTCTCTCGGGTAGATGGATGTTCAAGAAGAAGCGGGTGGTGAATGAAAGCAAGAAACAGGAAAAGGAATATTGTGGGACTGTCCTGCTTCAAGGTTGTATATGGTGAGATTTTTGGACTTATGTGCAAACATGAGAAGTATAGAATTCTTTATCTTATTTTTTAAAATATAATCTAATTTTTAAATTTTTTTATCATATTATGTAGGGACTTAAAGTTCAACATATCAATACTTGATGAAAAATACCTGTTCCTTATTTGCCTAAGATGTTTGAAATGCAGTGAGATAGTGAGGTTAAGATTGATAGCCCAAATCGTTTGATAATAACAATGGGCTTTTCTTCTGGATGGTTAACAACCTAAGTTTGCAGACCAAAATTAGAGAAAAAGGAGGGATACAAAGAAAGCCAACATTTTGGCCCTAACCTTCTAAGGTCAATTAAGACTCAGGACATATGAGAACTTGTACTGTAACGTCATGTACCTCGGTAGTGTCCCAAATTTTCTGATCAAGAAGATTATGGGGCCAAAGAGGAAAGTGATCGATGACATAGAGTGTGCCTAAGGAGAGTCACATGGGGAGAAGACACTCTCTCAGGCTTTCACAGAGAGCACATTGGCCAAACAATGGCCGTGACTCATCCACATGGCTGCACTGACAAAGGTTCTACAATCTGAGGTACAGGATCTCAGGACAAATCCTGAGGGCATTTCACTGACCTTCTCAGACCAAAAAGCTACAACTCTTGTTGCATAGGTCCTGCTTTACCTTGGTCTTAACCATCCAGTAGAAAAGTATGAAGTCGAAATATAAGAAATAAAGCCAAGCTGTTAAGTTGAGCTGTGGGGGACTCAGGTCAATAATTTCTGACATTGCCAGTTAAACAGAAGACCCAATGCTATTATGGGCTACTGGACTCTTTTAGAATATTTTTCTGAGTTTACACACCTATAATATTCAATAACGGAACTTAGAAAAAATGGGGTATACCAATGAATGTCCATTTTGTATCTGTGTATTCAAAGAGGTTGGGATAGATATATAGTTGCATTCTCTTAATGAATAGAATGATTTGTTCTAATGGTGTTTGTAAATAGGATCACAAGTCCGCATCTTGTACAGCAATTAACCACTAAGAAGAATATATGCAGTGTAATATTTGTTGAAACTGTACTTCCAATTTGATTTGAAACTGTCTCATTGCTATCTGTTTATCAATAAAACTTTGAAAAAAAAAAAACAACTCATGGTCAGGCTGAGGAGATAGCTCAGTGGTCTAAGCATCTGCCTGGCAAGTGCAAAGACCCAAGTTCAATCCCCAGTACCACATACCATACCAACCCCAGAACACTGGGTGCAGCATGCAGGCCCCAAAACTTGGCATGTAATATCAGCACTGGGGAGATTGAAACAGGAGGATCGCTATGAGTCCAACGTGTAGTAAGACCCTGTACCAAATAATAATAATTAAAAAAAAAATCATGGTTGAACATTTGATCTTTGAATTGGCATGTCAGAACAGGAGAAACTGTGGTTCTGCTTGACCCCAACTGTGTCTGTAGATCTAGAGGACGGTTTTCCAAAGAAAACTGATGTTGCTGTCAAGAATACATCCCCAGACTCAGTTTGTCAGCACAGATAATAAAGCACTCATAACCAAGAAGTCTCAACAAGACAAGATTGTGTTACTTCTTCAAAAGGGCACATTTTACAATGAGGCAGCGAGCACGCCAAGATGTGGCAGCCGTCCCTTTGATTTCCTAACATGTGAGAAGCAGTTGACCTTCTCCCTGTGGGCTGGAGAGGTTCATAGTATGTCCCAAATGGCTAGTTCAAAGGGCTTGAGGAGAGGATGGAAGGATTGGTGGGCAGGGTTGGGAAGGGAAGGGAGGGTGGGTGGACCGCGACTGAAAGTCCTTGGCTGTTGCTTTGGCAGCCAGCCAAGCTCCCAGAATCCAAGCTGAGCAGACACATTTTGTGACTGTGGCATAAGGTGGGAGCCACCTAGAGTGGACTAGAGTTTAAGATGGGGACACTCTCTTGTCATACGTTTGGCAGAAAAGACCTTGTTTCTTGCAATGCCCAGGTATCAACAGCCATCCAGGTGAAAGCATAGACGAGACTTTGATCATTGACAGGAGGAACTGGGGTAGATGGCCGCGCAGGGAGGAGACCATGTCACCAGCAACCGCTCTCCCCAGAGAGTGAGAGGACTGAGCAGAGTATCACCGAGACTAGGCTCTGGTTGCACATGTGGAAGCTGAGCAGTTCTCTGGCTAGATTAATAATAGGCTCTCTGGCTCCTTTTTACTTCAGTGAGTGACCAAAAATAGGAAAGAGAAGAAAGAAAAGGAGAGACAAGCATGAGGTAGACCTGTGGGTCGACAAGCTGGGGAAAACACAGAGGCCATTGCTTCCCAACCACCAAATTGCCAGTACCACAAGAAAAAGCCTCACGGTACAGGCTAATCAGCCAGGAACAAGCCAGAAACCTTGAGCAAGCCCCCTCCCCCAGATTCTCCTGGCACCAACAATGGGGTGACACTTTTCCCTTCTTGTGACTCAGCCCTATACTAACCCAGAGTTTCCCACTTGTTTCTTGCCTGCAAGCCCTTCATTACAGTCAGTGGATCCCTGTCACCTGCTCTGATCACATAAATAGCAGTACACCATCGTCACCTCCAATCTCCTGACTCCTAAGCCAGGACTCGGGCACCATGGTGTTCCCCAAACCGCATTACAACAAAATAATACTTAATACGGTAGCACAGCCCTGGCACAAATGAAAAGAGAAGTAAGATGCACTCACTTACATTTGTAGATGAGGAAACAGAGGTTCAGCGGGCCAGGAGGAGATCAGTGAACTGGCCATAGCCGATCTGTGTAAATAAAGTTTTATTGAGACACAGTCACTCTTGCGCACTCACATGGTCAATAGACACAGTCACTCTCACACACTCACATGGTCAATGGCCAGTGAGTCATCACAGCAGGGTGTGTATGACTCAAAAGCCCCAACTATTTACTATCTGGCCTTTTAAAAGGAAAGAATGTTCTGATCCCAAGTCAGAACAATTTGGAAAAGGTCCCATAGTTGTAAGAGGCAGAGAAGCAGGAGTCTAGCCTGGGCCTAACTCTAGAGCATGTGTGGAGTCATCCACTTCCCAGATCCCCCTTGGCCTAGCAGTGACTCCTGCTCATTGCTCTGATGAGCTGGTTTGGCACACTGCAGTCCCACCACCTTAGAATGTGACTGTCTTTGAAGACTGGGTCTTTACAGACTTAAGTTGTGATGAGGCCACTAGGGTGGGCCCTGGTCCAATACAACCTGTGAACACCCAGGCAGAAGAGGACGACCCATGAGCCAAAGACAGAGGCCTCAGAAGGAAGCCACCACCACGACCCAGAAGCGCTGCTCTCCAGAGCTACAAGGACTAGGTTTCTCCTAAGCTCCCAGCTTGTGATCCTGGTTACCGCAGGCCAGCACACTAATACAACTCCTCCACAGTGCCAGGTCTGGAAGGCCAGGAGAGAAAAGCCTGGCACGCTGGTACACAAGGCACATTAGTCATTTACATCCTGTGCAAGCATTTTGCTTGTCTCGCACCCTCAAATTCTCACAGAATGACTGCAAACAGAGTGCTCTTGTTTTCCATTTTACCAATGAGGTGTTTGAAGCCCAACAGGGCTTACCCAAGATCGCCTAGCTAAGGAGAGAGGGAGGCATTGTAACGTGATGTCCAGCAGTGTTGGCGCACTGGACAGCAAAGCAGCCCAGTAGGGAGGGGTCAGAAACACTGGGGACACCATTGCTCCCTTGAGTAGTTTATAAAGACCTGCCATACCACAGGCTAACCAGTAGGTGGAGCCTCTGACCAATGCCTTTGTGCCTAGGCTGGTTCCGGTCATACCAGGTCCACTGGACTCTGAATTGCTGGCTCTCACCTGGAAAGATTCCAAGTATCATTATCACCCTTTAGTCTATTTCCTCCTTCATTCCCCAGGAATCCAGAGCCTGTCTCAGATTAGACCTTGTGTGCACCATCTCTTGTGTTCTTGTTCCTCACTTCCCATGGGGCCATTTCTATAACTATGAGGTTCCAGGGCCTACACGGCACGCAGCACCGGTGATCGACCTTGGGACCTTGCATTTACCAGGCAGGAGCTTACACCACTGAGCTGTCTCCCCAGCTTGTAACCATGAGGAAAGAGCCAGGAGAAAACCTGACGCCCACAGAGGATAGGAGTCGGTGCAGCTGTTAGTAGGAGCACATGCTATGCTGCAGGGATCCAGGTGTGGCTCCTATCGCCTGGGACACATGGGCTAGAGGAAAGAGAAGATTAAATAAGCAGTGACAGGGGTATGTGTGTTACCAACCAGGAAACTCAGAGAGCAGGTGAGTTTAAACCAGAGGCCCTGCTGAGTTCTGGAGCAGTGGTGCTAGGGCTGGGGCTGCTGGTGTCGGGCCCAAGGGAACCAGAGAGCATCTCTGCCTTTTTCTGCCAGAATGCCAGCAATGATGAACACGGCCAGGGAGTCTCACCTGCACAGGAGGAAGCACTGAGCTTCCCCAGATGGCAATCTCGAGTCTTGCAATTGGGAGGCAGCAGACTTGGGGAATGAAGCGAGAAAGCAAGAGTTCCTCAGACCTGCGGGTGCAGGGAAGAAAGAACACAGCAGGCACCTTGTTATAGGAGATCACAAATCAATCTCCCATTTCCAAACAGGGGAAGAAAGCAAAAAAAATTAATGCAGAACTGGAATCTCAATATCAGCAAAGTACGGACAGTAAATTATCAGGAAGATATGATGATGCTGTGGGCTTGGCTTCAGGGAGGTAGAAGATCGTGATAGAGTAGGGGGTATGGCTGCAGGCACTGCTGCTGCTGCTGCTGCTGCTGCTTCGTCTGGTCCTGAAAGGCCAGATGATTCTGAAAGCAATTGGAGTCAGAAAAAAAAGAATTTGCTATTCTACTGAGTTACTGAGCACCCCAATGAGGTGGAAGATCTCAAAACCACAAAAGATGCAAGAGGCAACTATAAAATGATCTTTGTCAAATCCCATGGCTCATAACTCCCAAATGCTTGGTCTCTGTGCTAAAAGTAAGCGTCACTGACATAATGCACAGTGGAGGACTGTTTAGAGAGAGCAGAGCTTTGTATTACAATTTCTAAAGGCCCAGTTAAATAATTACTATAGTGGTTGATTGGCTGTGTCAACTTGAGAAGCTAAGAGCTTCACTAAATCAGCTCAGCAACTCTACCCCCTAGGTGTGGAGGCCCCGCTCTAGAGTGACTCATCACTTCAAGGAGAACGGGGAAGGACCAAGGGTCCCATTCTTCCTTGGAGGAGCTCCAGTCTTCGCCATCAGCATGGACGTCATCTCCTGGCTGTAGCACAGACTCTTGGCTTCTGCCTTGGATCCTTCAGCCTTCTGGTGTAGACTCATCAGCCTTCCATTACTGATCTGTCAGCCTCCTGATATGGACTTGCACGGAACACTGCAGTGGGCTCCGGACCTTGGACTGAATCCTTCAGGCCCCAGTGTGCAGACGCCCTCTGCACGCTTCCTCATCTGGCTCTGTAGCTGACCATCTAAGCCAATCTTGGAATTTCTCATGCATTTGTACATTTTGTGTCATGTCTGTAGCTCTAGTAAAACCCTGGCTGATACAACTACAAAGTGTTTAATTTCAAATGCCACTTTTGTGGGCATGATTCTAACCATCTTTGTTTTCTGGTTTGTTTGGTGGAACTGGGGATTGAACTCAGGCCCTTGTGCTTGCCAGGCAAGCGCTTATTCTACTGAGCCATCTCCCCAGTGCCTCTAACCATCTTTGTAAAGAGCAACAGTCATATAAAATAAGAGATCAGTGCAGTACTCAGCTTCCTTTCATACCAACGTCATCAGCTCTGTAGCCTCACCTTTTCCTTCTGCAGATGCATCTGTGGGGAATACTTTTATTATGTGTACTAGCCATTTGATTTTTTTTTATTCAGATTTTTCTCTTATAAAAGTTTATGTGATAAGGGGCCAGGGAGATATCTTAGTAGAATAAGTGCTTGCCTGGCAAGCGTAAGATTCTGGGTTCAATCCCTGGTACTGCAAAAAAGAAAAAGAAAGAAAAAAAGAAAAGAAAAATACAACTTTTGGGGCCAGAGAGATAGCTCAGTAGAATAAGTGTTTGCGTGGCAAGTGCAAGGGCCTGAAGTCAATCCCCGGTTCCACAAAAAAAAAAAAAAGTTTATGTGATACTGTGAGATGTCCATGAAAAATATCCCTTAGTTATACTTTGATTTTTGTTTGCTTTGTTAACAGAAATCAAACTCAGTACCTGTGTAACTACTTAGGAAGAGCTTGGCTGTGTAAGAGACTGTCTGGCAAGCACAAGGACTCAGGTTTGATCCCCGGTATCACACGCCATGCTGGCCCTGGAACCCCGGGCGCACCATACCAGCCACCAAAACCAGTGTAGTGGCACATGCCTGTAACCCCAGCACTGGGGAGGCTAAGACAGGAGGATCACTATGAGTTCAAGCTGTGTAGTAAGATCCTGTACCAAATAAATAAAAAGATTTTTTTAAAAAAAGTGAAGGAGTATTTCTGCTGCCCATCACAGTCTAAAATACTGTTGACAAAAGATTAGGTACCTAGTTTACTCATACTAATTTACCTCTTTTCTTTTGGATCAAAGTAACATGAGAACAGGTAAATAAACACTTGTTAGGATGAAATTCCAACTGTCATATATTTGGAATATTATGACCCCCAAATAGTCTTTATGTAATTTGTTTGGACTTTTTGTTTGTTTTTTGCTTATTTGCATTTTTTGTTTGTTTCTTTTTCAGACAGGGTCTCACTATGTGTTTCAGGCTGGCCTTGAATTCATGTAGTCCAGACTGGGCTCCAACTCATGGTGATCCTTCTGCCTCCGCCTCCCAAGTACTGGGTTTGCATACCACACCTAGCTTCTTTACATAATTTGAATAACAATACATGTCAAATTTTTTATAAAACTTAGCCAGTTTTTATAGAAGCAAAATAGGCAAATATGTAAGCCCGAGGCCCTGCCTCAGTATAGGCAAGTGAGCACCGTGCTAAGACATGTCATGTGAAAGGCTCTTAGCAAGAGCCAAGGAGGGCTCAAAGCCCGCTGCCCTGTCCTTACCAACAAACAGCAGTGTGACTCTAGGCAGACTCCTTCCCCTTAGGCCCTCTACCTTCTCACTGACATAATACAGAGTGCTCTGGGTCCCATTAAACTTCCTTCAAGCTGTAAAAGGCTATAGCATCTTTGATACAAAACAAAAAAAAAATTGTTCTCTTTCACATCCTAGAAAGGCACACATTACACTACTCAAAAATTAATTTGAAGACTTCACTCTAGAGCACTAACCTAGCATAGGGAAGGCCCAGAGTTCCATCTTCAGCACAGCAGACAAAAAAAAAAAAGGAAAAGATTATTTTGGAAGGTCTCTGTCCTGGTGTCTCTCTGAGCTCCTGAGGTCAATGGTAGAGTCTAAGCTAACACATGCTCCCCATTGCCTGGTGCAGTGCTTGGCACACAGGACTTGGGGGCAGAAAACTTAATTGAAGGAAAATTAAGATTGAAGAGAGACAGCCACCAGCACCACCACCACCACTGCCTCACACCTACATACACCCCACACTTACACACCCACACACACATGTGCATAAGGCACGCCTTTCAGCTTCCTCCAGGAACCATTTCTCCTGCATCCAGCCAATCCCTTGGCAGTGTAGCTATCACCGCCTGCCCACCTGTCTGCTTCTCTGTGCCTGCCCACGGACCCCAAATCCTCGAAGGGCTCCTTGCCCCAAGCCTGAGCCATGCTTCCTGGGTGAGGACCTCAAAAAGGTGCATGGACAGCAGATGAGCACCTCCCAGGGACGGGCTCTGTGTCCCACTGCACACAGGTGCTCAGAAGGTAGCATTCCTGGATAGGGCTCTGGGAAGGCAGAGAGGGCCAACCCCACTTAGGCAAGACTCTGGCCACACAGCCAGTTGTGTGACCTCACAGGGAAAGAACTGAGAATCCCTCCACCACAGTCCTTCAGGTGTGTATCTTATAGAGACTTTGATTCACACAATATCAAGTCAGAGGTGCCAGAAGGTACATTGCTGGGAACCCTGAGGAGCCGAAATGACTGTCACTAAAGCCCCCTACAAGGTGTGGGTAGCCACCCGTGTATTCAGACGAAGAGAGGAACTGACATTTACAGAGTGCCTCCATGCACTCAGGGCTGTCATCTCATTTTATATTTGTTCTTTATCCTAAAGTGCCCAGTGGAGAACGAGCTGAGATTAGAGAGACAGAGGCCAAAGTCTGGCCTGCACCAGAAAGAAAAAGAAATTCCCAAATGAAAATGAGATTCAGATTTTAAAAGACTAAGCAGAAAACACTCAAAGCATCCATAAAGGTATATTCCATCAAGTACACAGGAAGGTAATGATTAAAGGAGAGAGCCAACAGCTCCACGTTTTTGGCTCACCAAGACTAACCTAGTCGATGCACCAGTTATAAAAGCCTGTGGCCCATTAATGCAAGTGACTGGAGGTCCAGGGAAGGATGGGGCCAAAGATAAAAGTGCAGCCGTGTGGTGATCGGGGGGCACCTCACAGAGGAGACTTGTGGGTAAAGAGCTTCTGGGCGGAGACCTGGGATGAAATACTGTGGAGGACCACCTGGGCAAGTCGCCTAAAAAAAGAGCAGCTGTCTCCATTTTGGCTGTGCCTGACCCTATTTCCATGTACTGATAGGTACAGAACTGGCTAGGAATTTTCCTTATTCATTCAATTGGTCTTAAGCAATGCATACTGGTCTAGCCCAGGTGCTGGTGGTAGGCTCTGAAGATGGCACGTGTGTTTCCCTGATAACCCACACCTGCTGCTCTTTGATATGCCCTGGGTCGAGACAGGACAAAGAGCCAAAGTTCTATGCTGTCGGCTGGGATTGAACCTAGAGATAGAAGCTATGACTTCCTGGGGCTTGAAAGATTACATGTCAGAGCTGAAGCACTGGCCCCAAAACATGAGATACTATCTCAATAGTACAATGCAAATTACTTTTTCTGCGTATCCTTCTCTCTGCATACAACCAAGGTGAATGCAGGCCACCTGCCTAGCTCGGCTCATCGTCCTCACCTACTTCCCACAATTCTCAGTCATTCCTGCTCAAGCCCGTGCTCCTTCATGACTGAATAAAAACCAGGTGTGGCCCTGGGTCAGCCTCTTTGTTCTGGGAAGCCATATATGGATTTTTAATATGGAAAGGAAAAAAATCCTACTTTGAGAAACTCCTCTTTTTATTTTTTTAATATATCTTTTAAATATTTATTTGCTTATTATTTGGTACAGGATTTTGCTATGCAGCTCGGACTCATAGTGATCTGTCTCAGCCTTTCCAGTGCTGGGATTATGGGCATGCGCCACCACGCCCGACTTCAATAGCTGGCACGGGACTTCTTGGGTTCCGGGGCTGGCACAGCATGCAATACTGGAGATCGAACATGGATCTTTGCAGCTTGCCAGACAGGCGCTTAGACTGTTGAGCTATGTCCCCAGCCCCTGCCTTTTTTTTTTTTTTTTTTTTTTTTTATTAACAGGAACCAGCAAATTGGGTTTAGGAGTTTTAGGGTTAACACACAAAAAAAATGCTGTGACTCTTGTCATTGATCCCACTGAGGAAGGCTTGCCATTGCCCCAATCTCCAGCAGTATGGGAGCAGGCAGTATGGCCAAAAGAGGAAGGAAAGAAAGCCCAAGAACAAGGGAAGGCACAGAATAGATGAGGCAAAGGAGCAGGGTCTAACCCAGTACAGAAGATCAGGAAAGGCAGATGAGGCAGAACAAAGAGCCAGGCCAGGACTACAGCAATGACTGCAGATAGAGGCGACCAAAGAGCTAAGCACACGGCCTGCAACACCTGCAGGGAGAACTTGCTGGCCCCTTGCTGGGAGCCCCTCCTGCTGGTGCTAAAGGAAGCAACTGAGCTGTCTTTGGCCAGAGCCAGAGAGGCCCTGGAAACACACTTCTTTCCCTGTCAGAGGCTGTGCAAAATCCGTGTTGGACTTGGAACTTGCAAAATTTATAATTTTCTAGCCAAATATGTCTCCAGAACTTTCAGGTGCTACCCCTTCATTTTAGATATGAAAACCCCGAGACAAACACGGACAGTGACTTGCCCAAGGTTGTGAAGGAAATCACAGCAGAGCAAGTACTGGCTTGAACTCTGAAGGTTCTGCGCCCAGGACTCTTTGCAAGAACAGTCATAGCTTTAGGTGAACATTACATTCACCACTCACTTACTCTAAGTTGACACTGCTCTGAGTACTTTCAAGGCTTTCACTCATTTACTCTGTACCATTTCCCAACTAAGCTGCTAATAGTAGGATTTTCACTTTATGAATGGAGAAACTGAGGCACAGTGTCAAGACTGCACAGTTGGCCCGGTTAGAAATCGAACTCAGGCGTCCTGTATTCCTGAAAACCACTCAGAAGACAAACGGACCGTCCAATCTCACAGTTCTGGCCAACTTCTTCCAAAAGGCAGAATCTACTCATTAATGAGAAACTGCCCTTTAAAACAGGTTTGTTTAGACCTGCGTGAGTCCCTCCCCTCCCTTCCTCACTCTGAAAAGCTGTCTGCACTGACACATTAGTACTTGCACTCCGCGCTAAACGCAATCCCGTTTCCCTGAACGTAAGGCAGAAGAACTAAGCCGCACAGCTGGCGCTGTGCCCGGGAACTGCTCACTGCCTTTCTTATTAGTACGTGTTCACCACACATAGTGATCACCTCATCATGGAGAATTTGTACCCGTGCTGGTGCATCTTCTTCTTTTTCCCATTCCCCACCCCTTCCTTCCCTTCATTCCCTCCCCACTTACGAAAGATTTTTTTCTATTGGTTTTCTCATTCTCTTTTTTAAAATCCCCTTTCACTTCCTTCCCTTCTTCCACCCCCTCCCTCATTCTTCCATTTAAGCACATTCTTCCTGCCTCCCAATATCTATCCTCCATATTCAGCCTTTGAATTTCTCACGCAAGAATGTGTTTCTGATTTATTTCATTTATAACTATAGTCCTGGGCTGCATCCATTTGCCTAGAAATAGCTCAGTTTTTCTTCTTTATGGCACAGTAGTACTCCATTGTATATACAAACCACATTTTCTTTATCCATTCATCCATTTAAGGGCAGGTAGGCCACTTCCTAAGAGTTAGTTATTATAAATTGTGCTGCTATAAACATGAGTATGCAAATATCACTGTGCTATGATGCTTTTTAGTTCTGAGAAACACAAGAAAAGGAATAGCTGACTCAAATGGAACCTCTTGTTTTAATTTTTGAAGAATCTCTATACTGATTTCCATAATGGTTTTACCAGTGCACACTTCTACCAACAATGAAGAAGGGTTTCTTTTCCCCCACAATCTCAACAGCATTAGTATTGGTTGACTTCTTGATAATAGCCATTCTTTCTGGAGTGAGATGAAATCTCAGTGTTGTTTCAATTTATGTTTCTTGAATGGGCAGTGATAGTGAACATTTCTTCATATATTTATTGGCTATTTGTACTTCTACATCAGAGAAGTGTTTATTCATTTCAGATGCCCACTGTTTGAATTGATTCCAGGTATCTCCTTGTTCTATATGAATTTTAGGATTATGCCCTTTAATTTTGTGAGGTATGCTATTGGTATTTTAATTGGGATGGCATTAAATCTGTATAACAATTTTGGAAGCATGGCCATGCCATTTTCACTATATTGGTTCTGCCTACCGAAGACCAAGGAATATCTTTCCACTTTCTGATATCTTCTTTGATCTCCTTCATAGTACTGTAGTTTTCAATATAAAGATCTTTCGCTTCCTTCATTAGATTGATTCCTAAGTATTTCATTTTTCCTGATACTATTATGACAGATATGTTTGTTATTTGTGTACAGGAATGCTATTAATTCTTAAGTGTTGAGTTTGTATACTGCTAAACTGATGAATTTAGTTAATAAAGCTAGGGAGTTTTTGGTGGAGTTTTGGTGTCTTCTTCATAGAAGATAGACTAAGAGAAAAAGGTAGAGTACAGTAATACTCAGTTCACAGATGCTTTTATTTATGAACAATCCAGGTCACAAACAACAGCATTTGGCAAATTTTTGGTTTTGGTTGCAAACTCTGTATCAGGTGACAAACACTACTGTGGCCACTTTTCCCCACACAAACACAAGCATGGCCATCTTTTCCAAAATCATGGAGTGAATTAAGCTCATGAACCAAGGCACCACTTACAACATGTCATCAGCAAATAATGATAATCTAACTTCCTCCTTTTCTATCCATGTTTTTGTTGTTGTTGTTTGGGGGGGGCAGAACCAGGGATTGAATTCAGGCCCTTGCGCTTGCCAGGGAAGCGCTTATTCTACTGAGCCATCTCCCCAGCCCCACCATCTTTCTTTTATTTCTTTCATTTATCTAATTGCTCTAGCTGTTTCCAAAACTATGAACAGGAATTAAAATCATGGGCATCCTTTTCTTGTTCCTGATTTTAGAGTGAAAGCTTTCCATTTCTGACCATGTAGTATAAGGTTGGCTGTTGGTTTGTCATAGATGACTTTTGTCAGATTGAGATAAGGATCATCTATTCCAATATCCCTTGGAGTTTTTATTGTATATGGATGTTAGCCTTTGTCAAGTGATATTTTTTAGCATCTATTGAGCTGATCATGTGGTTTTTGTCCTTGGTGCTGCTAATGTTGTTTACTACATTTATTGATTTGTGTACTTTGAACCATGTCTGTATCCCTAGGGTGAATCCTACCTGACCTGATGTATAATCTTTCTTTCTTTTTTTTTTTTTTTTTTTTCTCGAATCAGGGATTGAACTCAGGCCCTCGCACTTGCCAGGGAAGCACTTATTCTACTGAGCCATCTCCCTGGCCCAAAATGTTTTTCTTTGTTTTTT
>NW_004524732.1:4336324-4339223 GCF_000260255.1 Octodon degus
TTTTTGATAGTGGGATATTGAGGTTCTCTGTTACAATTGTATTAGTGTTTATCTGATTTTTCATGTCCAGTAATGTTTGTTTTATATAGGTGGATGTGCTGATACTTGGTGCATATATTTTTATTATTGTTACCTCTCCCTCTTTGATTTTTTTTTCTTGACAAGTCTATAGTGACCTTTGTTGTCTCTTTAATCATTATTGGCTTGAAATCCCCTTTATCTGAAAATAGAACAGTTATTCCTGCTTTTTTTCAGGTTCCTTATGTATGGCATGTTGGTTTCTATCCTTTGACTTTCAGTCTATGAGTTTACTTTTAGGCTAAATGTGTTTCTTGTGAGCTGAATATTGTTGGATCTTGTTTCTTTTTTTTTTTTTTTCTTTTAAAATGTCATGTGTTGGGGCTGGTGAGATGGCTCAGTGGTCTAAAGCACCTACTTGGAACAAGCTTAGCAAAGCAGAGGGACCACGGTTCGATCTCCCAGCACCACACGCCAGCCCGCCCCGCCCCCTGGTGGGCTGAGCTGCCCCCCATAAATAAAAATAAAAATAAAAAAAATAAATGTCATGTGTTTATTAAAAATATGCATCAATCACACCAGTCAGTAAGCCCTCTCTATCTCACTCCTACTTGAGCCCTTTTGACACATTTGCCTGAGTGGGGAACACAACAAGCACATGTGGCAGTTAGGGTACTCTTGCTGGCCTGGAGGAGTCCAGCGGACAGCAAGCTGAGAGAAAACTGAAAAACATTAAAATGTGACGCTATCGCTGTAGGTTTCTTACATAGTTTTTCTGCTTTAAGGAAGCTGAAATAATTTTTTTCTCTTTCTTTCTTTCTTCTTTCCTTTCTTTCTTGTGTTTTTGATTTGCTTTGTTTTTTTGAGACAGAGCCTCACTATATAGTTCATGCTGGCTTCCAATATATACAGGATGTAAGCCAGGCTGGCCTTGAACTTGTAATGAGGCTTCTGCCTCCATCTCCTGCCCGCTGTGACTCCAGGCATGCATCACCATGCCAAGCATACACTTTCTTAAAAACCTAATCTGTGTTGGTGCATCACACTTTGTCTCCACCTCAGCTGTGGCTAGGCCTTTCTAGTTACTCCGAGTCTTTGCTCAGCAGCTTTCCCATGTAACAATATCAGCCACTTGCTATGTGCTAAGTACTTTACTGCTGCTTCATATATAGCTGCTAACCATCACGAAAACGTGTCCTATTTCTATCATTCTCAGATTAATAGGATATATAAGGTATGATTTGTATTTCTTTTTACAAAGAAAAAATCAGTATAAATATGGCATTTTATAGGAGGACGAAATCTCAGGCAAGCAGAAGAAGTGCCTCTGGAGAGCTCCTTTGTTCATCCTACTCTGTGCCCAGGAAACCTGTCGCATGGAAGCCGGATCAGCAAGCTGCTCTGCTCTCTGAATTCCAAGTGACTTAGTCTAGGGGAGACACCAGCAGGAAACTGGAGGAAAGGAGCAGAGTGAAGCTGGTTTATTTTCTGAATGGCCCCATTTGTCAAGCCACTAAGAGGGAGAGCAAACCTAGGCAGAGGTTTTAATGAGAAATGCAACTGGAAGTTCACGTGAAGTTGAAAATTTGCCGAAAGAATGTTACAAAATGAAGCTTGAGACTGGACGCTTCAGGCAAAGCAGAGTTGATGAGAACATCTGCAGCCCACGTGAGCATGCGCCCCAGCACCCCAGCACCCCAGCACAGTCCTTAATGGAACATGAACCCTTTTGTATGACAACACCAGTTTCTCAAGCCTCCATGGCCAATGTGGCTAGGATGGCTGGGACGGATGCTTTGAGTAGGGTCAGTGACTTCGCTTTCACTTGTGACGGTCAGCTGGCCACCACTGCTGAGTGACCACAGCTGGCTGAGGTCAAGGTCTCTTCTGCATTGCGCCACTCCCCCCATGATCGTCTGACTACGTGGTGGCTGAACCTCTCCCACCATGGAGCCACATATTGTTGGAGAAGCCTTCTTTACCTTCCTGAAGCACTTCTACCAATGTCACTTGTGGATGTAGAATTATCTGTCACCTTGTCAACTTTCATGTGGGGGACATAGTCCAGCTGGAAAACACAACTTAAGGGCCCGGGGAGATGGCTCAGTGGAATAAGTGCTTCTCTGGCAAGTGCAAGGGCCTAAGTTCAATCCCCAGTTCTCTGTCCAATGATCTCAGTGGGACCCCCAAAATGATACAGGGAGAAAAACTGGTCTCGGGTGGGTAACCTCCAAACAACATAGGGAACCTCCAAATGACATAGGAAAAAATGATCTCTGGACCTGACCTGCATGAGTTCGTGTTCTCTAAAACTGAAGAATGAATTTTAGGAACAAAAAGAGGTTATGAGCAGAATATATTTATTGAGAGAAAGAATGCTCCTTTCTGAGAGAGGGACAGGAGGGGGGCCCTGAGTGGGTAATTTCCCTGGATCTTGTTTCTTGATTCGCTCTGCCAATTGTTTCTTTTGATTGATGAATTGAGACCATTCACACTGATGGTTATAACTAGTAGGTATTAACTTGTTCTTGTCATTATATTTTTTTCCTGTTGTTGCTTCCCTTTCTTTTTCCTATATGTAATTGCTTGCCTTGCTTGATGGATTCATTCTATTGGGATTCTTGGAATTGTCTTCGTTCCAGAGTATCCTTGAGAAATTTTTATTTTTTTTATTTTTTTTCAAAGTTTTATTGATAAACAGATAGCAATGAGACAGTTTCAAATCAAATCGGAAGTACAGTTTCAACAAATATTACACTGCATATATTCTTCTTAGTGGTTAACTGCTGTACAAGATGCAGACTTGTGATCCTATTTACAAACACCATTAGAACAAATCATTCTATTCATTAAGAGAATGCAACTATATATCTATCCCAAC
>NW_004524732.1:4340283-4341404 GCF_000260255.1 Octodon degus
TTTTTTGTGGAACTGGGGATTGAAGTCAGGCCCTTGTGCTTGCCAGGGAAGTGCTTATTCCACTGAGCCACCTCCCCGGCCCCCCTTGTGACTTTTAAGAAGTCTTTCATTTGATGATTGCCAGCCACAACCCTGTCTTCCAGATCTGATATTCTATATTTATATTAGTTGATTCTACTGTATGTCCTTTCGATAGAATTTTTAATCCCCTATATTTCTATGTATTTTATGGAATCTGATTCTCTCCTATGTTGGGCATTCAGGATTTTCCTGGATTTCCTAAGCTTTTTTATTTTTTGAATCTGCATCATCTCTAGATTCACTGACCATTTCCATCATAATAGTCCTTATCTGTTTAATTATTTATAATCTATCAGTTTTGGTTTGGTCAAGAGACTTACTCATCTGTTTTGTTACTTCTGCTACTATCATTTAAGAAAATTCAGCTAAGTGGCTTTTGAAAAGGATTTTTTTTCTGGCTCAGGCTGCCTTAAGGGCGGTATGGTAAGGCACGTGGAGCTGGGGATCGAACCACAATATCCTGCACCTGACTGCATTTGCATGAACAGGAGCTTAAACAACTGAGCTAACCAGCAGGCCCCCTGCTAGGTAGCTTTTGATTTCTTCCACCACAATATTCCCTGGATTTGTGTTGGATGAGTTGGTAGTATTGGGTTGCATCTTGCTTCCAGGTTTTTTCATTGTCTTTATTTCTTTTTTGTCTGATTATTTGTTTTCTGCATTGAGACTTCAAAATTACTTCTGGTAGATAGTTTATTACTAGTACCAAGACCTCTTCAGGAAATGATACTATTCAAAGATGCCTTCTAAGTGTGGCTGGCTTTGCCCTTTGAGCGTGTCCCAGGATGCTGGCTCTTCTGTTCATCAGAGATGAGGCATTGTAGCCTGTTTGGCCTAGCAGCCAATTCTTTGGCACTGAACTGTAGTACTCTTTATGACTCCCAGACATTCTACGTATTGACATATAAAGATCAATAGCTCAGAAGCACAACACCTGCCTAGCAAGTGCAAGGCCCTGAGTTTGATTCCTAGTTCCAAAAAAAAAAAAAAAAAAGAGGATCAATTGATCACAACTATGTCACCTTGGCTAAAGGAGTACA
>NW_004524732.1:4343855-4403917 GCF_000260255.1 Octodon degus
ACCACTAAGAAGAATATATGCAGTGTAATATTTGTTGAAACTGTACTTCCGATTTGATTTGAAACTGTCTCATTGCTATCTGTTTATCAATAAAACTTTGAAAAAAATTACAGTGCATCCTTATCCATTTTATTCATCGGACCACTTTATTCACCTCACATGTTCAAACTTCTGATTCTCAGGCCAGCCAGATAACTCAGAGTACTAAAGCACCTGCTTAGGCAAAGCTCATTGGCCAGGTTTCAATCCCCAGCATGCTGTACCAGCCCTGCCCCCAGGGTGCCCTGGGACAGTGATTGAGACTGGGCATGGTGGCATACATCTGTAATCCCAGGGTTTGGGAGGCTGAAAACAGGAGAATCACTAAGAGTCCGATCTATGCAGTGAGACCCTGTAGACCTTGTACCAAATACATTAAAAAAACCTTCTGATTCTCCCCCAAAGTCAAAAATTATCATGGAAGGAAAATGTTTTTAATTGATTCAGGCATCAAGGTAAGCATGATAGCCCAAATAAAGACACTCACAAAACAAGACTTCCAGAACTGCTACAGAAAGTGGCAAGAATAACAGAATAAATGTGTTTGAAGTAAAGGGAAGTATGCTGAAGGGGATTAATGGCAACCTGCCATTTGCTGTAATAACTTTTTTAATTGAAAGACAGTAGCTTTCAATCACACACCTTATATCGTGTGTGTGTGTGTGTGTGTGTGTGTGTGTGTAAGGTAGGGTCTCACTATGCAGTTTGGGCTGGCCTTGTGCTCATTTTTGTAGCCCCCAAGCTGGTCTTGAACTCACAAATATCCTCCTGTCTCAGCCTTCCAAGTGCTGGGATTATAGGTGTGCAACACCCCTCCCAGTTCTCGGGCTTCACAGTGGATGCCCACATCTGGGACCAAGACTGCACAGCATGCAGGGCTGGGGATCAAACTCAGGTCCTTGTGCTTTCCAGGTAGGTGCTTATGCCTCTGAGCTATCTTCCCAGGCCCTATATGATAAACTCTTAACAAATAAGTATCTGTTGAATAAATTGGCCAGTGCAAATCAGCCAGACCTGCAGCTAACTGAGTACAGACCTTGAAAGGCTAGGAGTCCAGGGTGGCTGTTGTAGTCCTGTCCTACAGAAAGGCACCATTGCTCCCCTGGTCACTGCAGGAAAGCCGAACTTAGAAAAAGGAAGGCGGTCACAGTGGTTCAAGGGCCAATTAAGAGCACCTGGAGCTTCCTCAAACCAAAGACATAAAGGCAAAGGCCGAGAAATAGTTCCCTGAGGGCCAGGAGAAGTGATTTTTGCCAATCCTAATCATTCTGCAGCTTGCAGCAAGCACCACATCAGATGGTCTCCGGTATTTGGGAGTACTAGCACAGCAGTATTTGTTGCCAACAACAAGTCATCTGTGACAACTTAGGCAAGATAGGGGGATGTCTGGTCTTAGATCAACCTGGAAAAGAAAATTTTTTCCACAAACGTTTCATGAAGAACAAAACTGAACCTTGTTAAAACAAATGTTTCTGACCCAGCTCACACTTTGTAAACAATACCACATGAAAGCGCAGACATGCTGGTTGCTTAGCTTTAGGGGGAACTCAGCACACCTTCCAAGCACTTTCTTCTTTTGGAGGGCTTTAATTAAAAGGCCAAAGGAAGTCTGGCATAGGGAATGACAAATGGGAAATGGATCACTTTAGAGAGGCCATTGGCATAGAAACAGAGGGGTCTGGGCTGGCTGGGATGCTAGGCATTTATTAAAATTCCCTAAATGGAAACTCACCTGAGTCAGGCTGTCAGTGGGCTTTCTGGGAAGCACAGTGAGGCCCTGTAGGAATTCTGCACTCACAGATCATGCCACCATCTCCGATCCCATCCCTGGGGCTGGACTGGGAACATAGAAAACCAAAGTCTTGATGGAGCCTGACAAGAGCAGGCCATAATGTGGAACAGGATCTCCCTTGCGGGACTTGTCCAGGCTCAGTGTGCTCAGGAGGCAGCACATATGAGCCTTGGTCTCCTGCTGGCCTAAGGGAGATGAACTGAGCTGGACCAACCACACTAGTACCAAGTGATCTAAACAGGAAGCACGGCTGTGCCTCCCAGGGAAGCTGAAGGACCTTCAAAGACCCTGCTTTTTAATTATCATAACTGGTGGTTATTATGCCTCACATCTAGATGTCCCCCAAAAGCCTCATGAACTCATAGGTGGGGATTTTTTTTAAGTGGCTGCTGGATCTAGTGTGTAATTGTGGGCTTAGGGGTGTGTGACAATTAAATTAGTTCACTGACTGGTGTAGCATAGCCCTAGGTGTGGGTAATAGAAACTCATCCTGGAGGTGGGTAGCATTAATCAATAGGTTTGTAGCCTGAGTGGAATAAAAGGAAAATGGAGGATCACTGCTTGCTGCTTCCTGCCCACCCTGCTATGGACTGTTCCTTCTCTGTGATAATGGCCACATCACCCTGCCTCGGAACCAGCCAGCCATGGGCTGAATCCTCTACAGTCTGTGATCTTAAAAAAAAAAAAAAAAAAAAAAAAAAAATTCCTTCTTTAACTTTGGGTGTGGGATATTTTGTGCTAGCAATGAGAAAAATAACACAGACCACGGTGCTCCCTAGGACTTAGTCTTGGCCTGCTTCTTCTCTCAGTCCCTGCTGTCCGGCTCCAACTACTGTCACTACCTCATCTTGCAATCTGTTTGCTGGGCTTCTCTTGCTCAGGGTATATGATGACCTTCAAACTCCAGACCCACAAATGGGACTCACTTCCCTACCTCCTGCTCATGCAGCTCCAGAGTGAGTCTCCTCTGGGAGCGGACGGCAGAACTGTCTATTCAGAGCTGAGTCAAACCACTTGCCAGCAGCTTCCTCTCCCCTCTTCCCATCATGCTCCTCACAGAGTCACCCAAGGCAGCTGTGGATTTCAAACAGTGGATTTCCTCACTGCCCCTGACTGGGATGCATCAGGCCTAGGGACTACTTCCAGCTCCAACCTAGGGTGGGTGGAGCCAACCACTATGAATTAAACACCTTGGGTGGCCCTGAGGTACTCTGGGTCCTAAGGCTTTGTCCCTGAGCTCCTCTTTTCCTCCTCAGCTCCTTCTCCAGATCTGGCCTTGCCGGGCAACTGACCACTCTGGCTCACTCTGCCCCAGAAACTTCCTCATCATCCTCACTGTCCCAACTCAACTTAAACTCTGAGTGACTCTGCAGTAGAGAATGAGACTTCTCATCTACAGCCATACCACCCTGAATGTACCCAATCTCAAGAGCTAAGCAGGGTTGGGCCTGGTTAGTACTTGGATAGGAGAATGAGACTTCTCAAAGTCCCCACAGCCTCCTGTGTGTCTCTGTCGCCTGACGAGATTGTTTCTGTACAATTAGTTTCTAAGTGTAGTCTTGCAAAAGAGAATCATGCACCCTTAAAGAAACATGGTTAGTTGCACCAACAAAACAATCAAACTCCTTTCAGACTCCTTTCTCTGTCACTGCTGCACCAGATCTCCCTAAGCATGCCTGGCAGCCACCAGAGTACATCGGAGCAGGGCACTTACACAACCTACACAGACACACACACACACACACACACACACACACACACACCGCCAGACATTCATATTGGGGTTACTGGAGAAGGAGGAATGGACTTCTTATTAATAAAAACAGGGGATGTCTTCTGGAATACTGCTGGGGAGGACCGTATCTACAACCCAAACTGTGAGTTCAGAGCCTTTAGTTCTATTAGTTGGTTTTTCCTGCTAAACTCAGAGCTCTCCAAGAAACTACTTCCATCTATAGTCCAGGGACTGGCCAGAACCTGACATGGAGTAGCCAAATCCTGCCCCTTCCATCCTTAGAATATACCCTAGGAAACTAGCTCCAGGTAGTGAAAGAAACCAGGCATACAGGACAACCACCAAGACAGTTGACTAGATTCCTTGCTCCACCCTATACGTAAGTGATCATGGACACCAATTCCAGAGGTGTCACTAGCATCAGCCCATTTGGTTACTACCTGCTAAGGTCCCATACAAATCAGACTTAATGGCTAATGCACAAGTTGGGACATAAGGGGCTACACGTTCCTGAGTGAAGAGGTGTTTACTAGGCCTGGCTTGGATATGTTTCATTAAGTCCTTTACTCTTATCAGGACTGTATCCTATGTGTGGATTGCTTTTATTTCACAAACAACAGAGGCTCAGACAATATAAGTGATTTTCCTGGGGTCCCCAGCTACTCAATGGCTGCATTAATTTTGAACTCCAAACCTTTACAAAGCCCACCAGAGAGGCAGCTAAGTGTGAGCCACAGTGGAGCCAGACCTATTGGGAAAACTGAGGGCTGGGGTGTGGCTTAAAGCAAACACAACTGTGATGGAAGGGAAATGGAAGCTGTCTGGTCCAGGGCCAGCTGGCCTGACCTATTTCACCTCTACTCCACAGCAGCCTACAAAAGGAAGGACACAGAGAAGCAAAGAAACAACCAAAGTTGCAAACCATAATGGAGCTCAAAATGAAACCGTATCGCATTGAAGGAAAGGTGGTGATCCAAGAGCCCGGGCCTGGCCCACTGCCACCTCAGGTGGACTGTCCATAATCCAAGATGCAGGTCCACCTAGAGGAGTGGGGGTGAAACTGTGGCACGCAGGCCACAGCGGGCACGCAGAGCCCTCTCTGTCAGTGCATAAGCCAGCAGCAGAGCATCGGATATTGAGGTGTAACTGCAGTGTTGGCACTCTGTAATAAATAAGTGCTTTGGGTTGCAGCAGGCACTCCGCCTCTGAAAGGCTCGATATCACTACTCTAGAGAGATCTTGGAGCCCTCCTCAGGGGCTCTGGAACCCAAGATGGTGCACCCATGCTAGCACTCAGAGCAGGAATATCTGAGGCTCAGACTCTGGGGAAAATGCAGAACAGATCTGCTCCCTGTCTTCCTGTCCCAGCCCCAGGGGATGCCATATGGAAGCACTCTGCCTTCTAGTTCAGCCTCCCACTCCCCTGCCCAGCTCTGATCTGCATGTGTTTTGTTCTGTAAGACGAAAAGACAGAAAAGGAATAAAATTCATCAGGACCTCCAGGAACACGAATTACGGCCATTAAAGAGGCTTCCTGTCATCTACGATGCCAGCTTGCTAAAATCTTTCTTCTGCTGCTGCTCTTGGTTCAAGGCCACCTCCTTCAGGAAGCACTCCCTGGAAAGAAGCATCTCGCCCTCATCTGTGCTCTGTCAGATGGTTAATTCAGAAGCTATCACGTTCAGCCCGATGATTACCACATCCTTACTAGCCTCTGATCATACTGCCAGCAAGAATCGTGACTTCTTTGCAGTAATAAAAGAGTGGCCACTGCTTCTTGTGTCCCTACCACAGCCACACTCATTAGATCCTCTAATACTCATGATAGTCACCATCTGTCTCAATAATTTGGGAACTGATGCCCAGAAAGAGCCCTACCTAAGACCCAAACCTAGATCCAAGTCTGGGTTCTTTCCAATATGCAACAATTCAGAGTATTTACTGGAGACATATTTGTTCAGTATTTGTGAATTCACAGGTTCCAACTCTGTTCCCTGGAGTGTTAACTAAAATTGAGTATCCATCAGTTTTCCACTGCTGCATAACAAGCCACTCCAAATCTTGGTGGCTTCAAACAGCCACTGTTTAGTTTGATCTTGATTCTAAGGATCAGGGACAATGGCTGCCCCTCTCCACTCCATGCACGCAGTTTTCTGCTATGTGACTTCTCTCTACGTGGATACTCTGGGGTTCCTTACATGCACATGTGTTTCCTCTGGATGAAAGTAAAGCATGCTTCAAAGGTTTAAATCTCAGGCCAGTTCTGCCATGTTCTACGAGGAGCAGAGCAAGTCACAAGTCCATCCTAGATTCAGGAGGATAGAGAAATAGACTCCCCCAGTTAAGAGATGGAGCAAGCAGGACACATTACAAGGACACAGAAGTAGGAGATAGAATCCTTTGGGGGGCCAAGATGGTGAACCTCCTGTGTCTGCTTGCCTCAGCTGTGGCACCCACTGGTGCTGCCAGATACCAGCCCAGAGGCTTTCAACCTATGTGTGCGTGTGACTAACGTATCCCACCCACTGACCTGCTCACCTGTGCTAGTGTGGGCAAAACTCATGCGATCAGCTGAAGGCCTTCAGAGCAAAGGCAGAGCTTTCTAATAGAGGAGGAAATCCTGCCTCTCAACAGTACAGAAACTATTGAGCTTCTGCCTGAGTTTCTAGTCTATCACGCAGATTTTGGACTCAGATCCACACAACCAACTCTTACTGAACTTCCAGTCTATCAACCAGATTTCAGACTTGCCAGGCCCTGCAATCAGGTGAGCCAGTTCCTCTGTCTCTGTCTCTCCCTCTCTCTCCCTCTCCCTCTCTCTGTACTTTTTTCTCCTTTCTTTCTGTCCATTTTGTGTTTCTGTAACAGAATGCCTGATTTTAGGTACTTTACAAAGAACAGACCTGTTTCTTGTGTCCCTGGAAGCAGGTGAGGCCAAGGCCAAGAGGCCATGAGTGATTAGGGCCAGCTTGCTGCCTGGCCCCATAGTAAAGGGTGGGAGGGCAAAAGAGTGAGTACGATTAATGCGCTTTTAGAAGCAGCATGAATCCATTCCGGAAGGCAGTCACCGCTCACAAGCATGACCTCTCAGCGCCATTGCACTGGGGATTAAGCTTTCAGTGCATGAATTCAGGTGGACACATTACAACACAGCAGACATTTACGCGGGCTTTTGTACTGGCTTATTTCTCTCAGGGACCCTGAAAACCACAGGGATCGTCTTAAATTCTTACAGATACAGAAGATAGAATCTGATCAGAGCAAAGGGTTGCAGGATTAGCTGCTCACTACCTTGAAACGAGACCACTTCAATTCTCATGTGGAAACCAGAGTAAGCTGCCGCCAACATGAGACTTTTAATGAATTTTGTCATTTTCTGTTCAGGCCAGGGTTGGCTGTGATAATCATCACAAACACATTACAATGATCATCACAGATGTCATCTCTTTTACAGACCTGTGTAGGTTCTAAAGTGAATATGCAGAGTCAGGCACAGCCTTACAAAGGCCCAGCTGCTGGGCCCTGGGTCCAATCCCTGGCACCTCCCCCAGCCACTGTGGACATAGGACAAAAAGCAGGCACTGCTGGCACCAAAGTGGACTCTCACTTACCTTTGAGTCACTTGCTACAGATCCAGAGCCCTGAAAGCGAACATTTCATGATCTGGAAATTTTGCAGATGTGGAAAATTCACTACTGGGCAGGAACTAGAGGAAAAAGAGGCTAATAGGGGAGCAGATTCCAACCTGCCAATTCAAGCCAGGAGAGCCCAGCCTGGGCCTAGCCAACTAGAGATCACAAGCACATTTTTACATTCAGAATCCCCCGACGCGTGCCATAGGCCACCTTTTCAAGCCAGCTCACCAGCTGCACAGTGCACCGTGAGTGTTCCCAGTAGGAACAGAAAGTACATGAGGACCTAGAATAAAGACGCTATTCTCAAAGCCTTGAGTAGAGTTTCAGGAAGCCAACCAGAGCCAGCACAGCACTCTGGGGTTAGTGGTAGCTGAGGTGCTAGAACACACACCTCTTTGGTATCCTGGTCAAGAGAATTCCTTCATTCAGAGCCCTGCTGCTGATGTCTCCCCCAGAAGCCAGAGGACAGAAGGACTCACAAAAGCAGCCTACTTGGGACCACTACTCAGCCAGCACATCAAAGAAGGCAGAGAAGAATCAATGGGCTAGAAGGATAAATGACCTTCATAGCCTGCCCCTCCGCCAAGCAGCACATGATTAGATGTCTCTAAGCCCTGTTGTTTTCCTCTCATGCCTGAGTTATCTTTGAAACCCAATAAGACCCTTACCCTTGTTTGTAGTGCTGGGTATCATACTCAAGACCTTCTGTATGCCAAGCACTGTCCCAGCCCCCAGATTGCTCATTTTTAGAGGGGAAGGAAGCTCTGACAGTAAGATTTGTTCTAACCCACCAGAGACATCATCTGAGCCTCTGTTCTGCTGTGTCAACCTCAGGTGACAACTTTTATCTCCAGAATGTTACTTGAGAATTCAATGAGCTCATGTATTCAAACAATTCCCCCAGCATACAAGGCAATAGACGGATATGCTCTGTACTCTCTGATGGGGCAGAAGTCACCTCCACACTGCAGGGTGACTTGGTGACTCCAGCCCCACCATGGTGCACCTGGTCAGGTCCCCCCTAAGCTACAGGCCAGCAAGCCCCCAGGTTACACCAAGCAGCTTCTGCTCTGACATGTAAAGCCAGTGACATTCCCAGCAGGGCCCTGCAGCAGCAGCAATGACTGTATGAGCCCTGTGAAGTCCTCTCGCACCAGTATGGCCGAGAGGTGGGAGATCAAGAACATCAGCCTGAGTTGAGCTTCAGGACATGCTTCTCTCCAGAGAGGGCCCCTGGGGGCATCTGCATGCACAAGGATGACTAGGGAGCATATGTAGTCAGCCAGGCATGTGGGAGGGAGCACAGTCCCTGGGCAGCAGCCAGCAGAGGCTGCTGGCCAGGGACTGCTGTCCCTTAGCATCCTTGAAGGACTCTCACCAAGCTCTCAGCAAGAACCAGTCCAGAATTTATGAGTCTAAAAAAGGCACTTACATGACTTTTAATTTATTTTTAAGAGAAACTGAAAGAGCATGCAAGAAAGTGACCCTCACTGCTTTGCAACAATCTGTAGCAGCGTGGCATCCAAGGAAGGGTCCCTCGAATCACCATAATCTCCATGGTCCTGAGAAGTGCGATGCCAAGGGACCGCTTTTCTTCTTCCCTACTGCTCATAAGACATCTGAAGCTCCTTAATCTGACATCAAAAGGCCTTCCCAGCTGTCCTTGACCACATTTTATAAATTTCTCAGTAGAACACTAAAGGTCTCACAATGCCAGTGTCACACAGTAGTCAGCTGTACAGGCTTCTGGCACAGCAGATCTCTAGCCTGGGTTCCATCCCTTACTATGCTGTGTGCCTTCAGATGTGTGCATTCTTCTCCCTGACCTGACTTAGATTGACATCTTATAATAGTAGCATTGGGCCAGTGCTTAGACCGCTATCTCAGCAGTCTAAGCACCCACTTAGGCAAGTGCAGGGACCAGGGATTGATCCCCAGTACCACATGCCATGCAGGTCCCGCCCTCTAGGCATGCTGAGCTGGCCACCAAGACTGGGCAAGGTGGTGCATGACTATAATCCCAGCACTGGGGAGGCTGCAAACAAGAGGATCACTATGAATCTGAACTGTGTAGTGAGCCCCTGTACCAAATACATTTAAAAATAAATAAATAAATAATAAAATAATAGCATTGCAACAAATCAAATGAAAACTTTCATATAAAGCTTTCATTACCCAAACCAATCATCTGGCTATGCACCATCCTTTGCCCCAGAATTCCACCTGCCCTGTCCTTTACCAGCGCAAGCCTGCCTGGGGACCCACACATCCGGCTGCGCCCACCAGACTCACTTCTGCCCCTGCCCTGAGCCTCACTCCTACCTCGGGACTCCAAGTAACTGCATTCACCTGCGCATGTGCCACTGTGGGACAGAAATACTGCTCAACTCAGCACCCAAAAGCCGTGGTTCACACCTCCACTTTCCTATCGACTGACTGTTCACCAATCCTTCACCTCTCTGGACTTCTGTTTCCGCATCTTGAAAAGAGAAACAAAAACCTCCTTCCACTTCTACAAAGTCAACAGAATGATTTGTGTAGACTCTAAAATGCCATGACGTGTTACAGTAAAGGCAGACTACTAAGTTGTAGGGTAATGGTAATACAAAACTATAAAAACTTATTTATTTATGGTCTGGCTCTGCCTTTGTGGTCTATACTGTTTCCGCTGGGAAAGCCAGGGTTCTGATTCAGTGATCCTGGAGGGATCATGTCACTGATAAGAAGAGTTTCCATGAACTCCTTATGGCTGCTACCCCTTCTCCCAGGTCCCACTATGAAAATGCAGAAATAATTTGTTACTGCTAAGTGGAGAGTTCTACTTCCTGTCACTTGCAAGATGCTTTACAATTTACAACTAGTTCATACATCTCAGGGCCTGAGGAGGAGGCGGGTGTCCTGAAGCACCAGTCAGAATTCTCCAGGTCAACCTGGGTCAAGGCTTTCCTTCCAAATCCAAAGGGCCCAGAGTTAAAGATTACCTGAGAACCTGAAAACAGCCCAACCTCATCTAAAAAGGGCCAAGTGCCCACTAGACATGAGATTCTTTGAAATGCCCCATCACATGCACAAAGCAAGCCATGGTTCTCTGACCTGATAGGTAAAAAAATGGTTGTTTCTTTTGCTTGATTTCTTGCAACATGTAAATTTACCTGTTCTGCCTTTTCAGGCTTACAGCCTCAAAATGCACTGAGACTCCACTTAACCAACCAACCAGCCAGGATGCCAGGCGTGGTGGTACACACCTGTAATCCTAGCACTTGGGAGGCTGAGGCAGTAAGATCACTGCTGGGCTACAAAGTGAGCTCAAGGCCAACCTGAATTACATAGCCAGAAAAAAAATAAAAAATAAAAATAAAATAAAACAACCAAACCAAACAACCAGCCTGCCCAGTCTCTGGTTCTGTAAGATGTTTCTCTCATTTTAACCTTCCTGGTTGATATTTCCTAGGCAACATCTAATGGAACTTCACAGTGCTTGAATCATCCAGTTTCTCTGAGATGAAAAAAGATGTCTAGAGTAAACAGATTAATCTGAAAGGCTTAAAAAAAGAGAGAGAGAAAAGAAAGAAAGAAAGAAAGAAAGAAAGAAAGAAAGAAAGAAAGAAAGAAAGAAAGAAAGAAAAAGAAAGCCAACTTGTTCAATGCTTCACTGCATCACAGCTGGGATTAGAAGCTATTGCCTTCGATATTCTCTACCCCCTCAATGATTTCTACTTAAACAATAGAAATTCTATTAAGATAAGTCAAAGTCTTGGAGCTGGCCTCTAAATAAGAAAAATCAATATCCCTTCCATGCCTCAAATTCACTGTATAACACTGAATAAGCGCATTATCCTCTCTGAGTTTCAATGTCTTTGTTGGTTAAATGAAACAGTAGGACTAGTTGAGGTACCGTAAGCACCCACCACACTCATTTCCATAGGAGATTTACCCATCTGGAGCCTATGCAGACATTGCTAATCAATCACAGCACCCTTTCCCAGTTTACAATACAATACACAGTAGGTCAGGCCTGGACAGGAAGTTAGAAAATCTTGTGTACATCTCTGAGATACATGATTTCTCAGAGTTTTTACCTGTTTTGACATTCTGCATTCTAGGGGGCTGGGGAGATGGAATAAGTGCTTCTCTGGCGAGCACAAGGGCCTGAGTTCAAACTCCGGTTCTGCAAAAAAAAAAAAAAAAGAAAAGAACTAAGAATGTTCATGAAAACTGCTCAGACATTCTGCATTCTATACTCCAGTGAAGAAAAAAAAAGTGCCAAAGTAGATCAGAAAACCTGGGACCTAATCCCCAGGGGCTTTCAGGACCACTAAGAAAGTAACTCATTTGCAAATGAGGATAATCATGTTATTCTTATGGTTTGCATGATTTCTTTTTTTTTTTTTTTTAATTTTATTTATTTGTGTGTATGTGTGTGTGTGTGTGTGGCCAGCTCAGCCCACCAGGGGGCGGGGCTGGCTGGCATGTGGTGCTGGGGGATTGAACCATGGTCCCTGTGTTTTAGTTTGTTCTAAGTAGGTGCTTTAGACCACTGAGCCATCTCACCAGCCCCGGTTTGCATGATTTCTGCAAAGATGAAAATAAAAGTAAATGAGATGTGAAACAGCTTAATATACTATATGTATTCTGATTATTGTGGTAGAACATTGTTTATTAAGTACCATACCAGGTGCTTTGAAGAATTTATCTTGTGTCTCATTTAATACCCACAATACTAGTGGAAAGTTGAGTTTCTTGAAGAAGATCCATTCAACGCATGCTGTAAATTTCTCTGGAGCAGGACTGCTTAGGCCATGCTTTATGTCAACCCTTAGCCTGTGGTCTGGGGCATTCAATAAATATTTTCTGACTCATGATTCTGTGGCGGAAACTGAGGTCATAGTTAGCAAGGTGAACTATGGCTGTGAAGAGACATAGCAGTTTCAAATCAAAAGAACTTTTGAGAGTGTGGTACATAAACATTCTCCTCATGGTCCCAGGATAGCTCCTGTGGCTCCAGACATCATAGTCTCTTAGTGTACGTGTGGAGCAAGTTAGTGACTGGGCACTAAGAATGGAGTACTCTGGGCAGCAAGAGTGAGTTCTCACTGGGTACTTGGCTCCTTCCACTAGGCAAAGAGAATCTTTTCCCAAAGGATTTTCCTTATCATTCCTGGGCCACGTGATCCTCCCTGTGTGCGAGGGAAGATGGACATGTGACCACTTGGGAAGAAGGCAAGAGAGGATGAGCTAGGAATGGCCCTGTAGCAGGTGGCAAGTGGTGGCCATCAGAGACGGCACTGTTTCAGGCATTCTTCATGTGCTGGTTGCCTACAGCTGGTGTTAACACAGTACCACACATTTAGTGGTAAAAACAAAAAGGATAATAAAAGTATTTTCTTGCTGTTCTGGAAATCAGAAGCTTCAAAAAGGGCTCACCAGACAAAAATCAATCTTAGGACTGGGTAGGGCTTTGCTCCCTTTGGAAAGTGGGTGGCCATGAACAGACTGGGCAGGGAGCCCTCCCTCAGTCATCCGCAGCTCCCCTGGCAGCTGGCAGGGCAGCATTTTTAGAGCACTCTGGTCACCTCTAGCTCCCATTCCCTCATTTTCCCTGGCCCTCCCCTTCTGCTATTACAGACCCCTGTGATTCCACAAGGTTCCCTCAGGATGGTCCAAGACAAGCTTCTTGACTCTGGACCCTTAACCCAATCATCCACACAATCCCTTTTCAGTGCAAGGATATAGGCCAGCGATTTAGACGTGGGCATTACTGAGGGCCGATTATCACACCTCTCCTGATGCCTGGTGAACACCTCCCTCCCTCTGGACCAAAGGGGACAGCTGCTGGAGGAAACTGCAAGAGAAAGGGCAGAAACACAGGAACTCTCCCATTTAACTGTCCATGGTTAACACCCAAAGGCCAGCTGCAGGAAGGCCAGCTCAGGACACGCCTATCTAGGCAGCCCTCCCTCCACCTAATCCAGGAAGGAAATACCCAAAACCACTTTGAAAACCAAAGTGCTGGCACTGGGATGGGAGGAGAGCTCCTACTTAGATTATCCAACAGCACCACCCAGAGCCAACAGGCAGGAAAGGAGGGAGGGCCGTCCTTTCGAATACAAACCTGCTACCCTCAGAGGTTCTGAACCACCCTGAGGAAACCCAGGAGGCTCCAGGAGGCCCAAGAGGCTCCAAGAAGGTGATACAGAGGTGGAGGCCAGGCTTGGATGGTGGTTTAAATTTCTCTTGTAATTTTAGGCCCAACTGGAATCAGAGTTCAGCAGACCTTCAGCATATGCAGAGTTCCTGAAAACTTTTGGCCCTGGGGATTCCAAAGTCAGTATGATCAAAAGCCTCCTCTCACGGAGCTTCGGGTCTAGCAGGGATGCGTACCACAAGTAACGGCTAGGCTGTGTAAGGCAAATTACTTGTCTTCTCTATAACAGAGTTCTTGGCTGTAAAATAGAGGTATAAGAATAATAGTCTCTGCCTTAGCGGGTCAGGGAGAGTTGCATGAGAGAATTCACATAAAGCTCTTAATATGGTGAATAGTCCAGAACAAGCTAGAAGGCCAGGGAGATGGCTCAGTGGAATAAGCGCTTCCCTGGCAAGCACAAGGGTCTAAGTTCAATCCCCTGTTCCACAAAAAAAAAAAAAAAAGAACAAGCTAGGAAGCAGAGGCAGGAAAACTACAAGTCCAATGGCCATCTGGACACCTTAGCAATAAATAACCTGTCTCAAAGTTTAATAAATCAAAGGGGCTAAGGATGTAGTTTAGTGGCAGAGAACCCTTGGGATAGATCCCAATACAGCTAAATAAAGACGCATGCACCTAGAGTTGGAGACCATTTGGGGACGCTGGGATAGGGAAATAATGGTGACCCACCAGCACAGCACTGTACAATCTGAAGGGTGAAGCATCTAAATTCTTTCCAGTCTAGTTGTCCATCGCAACTTCGCTCTACATCTTTCACTTAGGAAATAGACTCAGGAAAGCCGAGCTCCTGGGATGAGCCCATGCAGAGCAACAGGAAGAACCACATTTCTGGGACAGGTACCGATCTGCTTACAACATCTAAGCCACCACCAGGCTTCCAACATCCGGGTCATTGCCAGGTAAGTGGGCCATGCTTCCAACATCTGGGCCATCGCCAGGTGGCTAGGCCATGTTTCCACAAAGCTCATCCTGCCAAAATCCTTCCAGATATTCTGTACTTTCTCGTTACTTGCTACCCGCCCTGCCCCCGGATGTTCTACAGTGTGAAGACAGATGTTTCTGTGGGCCAGATGACCCATATGACATTGTTAGAACCCACACCCAAGGATGAAAGCCACTCCAGTAACACAGCAGTGATACCCACTTGATGAACATTATCTCGGACAACTCGAATAATTGTACAAGGCTCAGATTCTCAATCCCTCCACATAGATAAAGAAACCAAGGCTTGAAGAAGTTTGGTATCTTGCTCTAGGTGAAGCTATTATTAAGGGGTAAAAAAGATCAAACTCAAGCTTAATTACTGAGGCTTGCTGTTTAACTTGACACATCCGTAACTTCAAGAGGAAGATCCACTAAGCTTGCTAGGCTGTCAGAGGTCCTGGCCTCTTTCCATGCTAACATGCCCTCGAGGGCACTAACCTGTCCTGTCCACATCCAGGCCTCCCCAGGACACTACAGCCTGCAGCCCATCTCTCCCCAAGCACACTCGCACTCTGTGCACCTCACCTTTTGGTCAGCACTCCTCGGCCGCCCTCCCAGGCAGACTGTCAGAACCATCAGGTTCTTCCCTAAGCATATCAGCCTACACATCGCTTGTGTTGTGTCCTAATCTAAAACATCCCTCCAGTCTCCTGTGTTCAGAGCCGGGGCTTTGGAAGGTGATTAGACCACAGGCCTGCTGACCTCACCAGAGGACGGGACCAGATGCATTCAAAGCTGAAGGCCGTGTTAGGAGGTGGAGCCTCGCTGCGAGAGAGGTGTCTCTGGGAGCCTGTCTCCTTCCTTCTCCCTGCTTTGTGGCTGCTGAGGGTTGGGCAGCTCTCCTTTACCGATGCCTGTCTGCCTGGAAGCCAGACCACTGTGGCCTGAACCCTCTGAAACTGTGGGCCAAGTGAGCTCCTGTCCTTCAGATTGCAGGTGTCAGGTATTTAACAAATAAAAAAAAGTGACTAGCACACCAGGTCTCAGCACTTGTCAAACAGCATACTGTTGCTACAGCATCTGATGACAGTATAATTAATCTACAGGCCCACATAACATGTGAAAATGAAGGAGCTGTTCTAGTAGGTAAGAACAGCTACTATTTATTGAGCTTTGTAACAGCATCTTTTTCTTATCTTTTCCAACAAGAGGCATAAAGACTGTAATTGCAAAATTAACAATTAAAAATTAATTACTTTATAACATCCAGCAGGCTGGTGATAGCACGCACTGTCCCTCCTCATGTGCCATTGCCAGCAAGGGTCAAAAGCTGTCAACTGTGCTGTTCGTCCAGCTCTGTGCATCACATAAGTAGGAAAAGCTGGCAGTCTGCTGCGTCTGTGCTGCCGAGGACAGGAAAGCCAGCAGCAGACGTGGGCAGCAGCGGCCAGCAGGGCACTTGAGGAGAAAACTAGGAAGAGAGAGCTCAGGAGACGGAGCAGGAGGCGACTGAGAGCACTTGAGGAGAAAACTAGGAAGAGAGAGCTCAGGAGAGCTCAGGAGACGGAGCAGGAGGCGACTGATCAGAGGAGGTGTGGCCAGGGGCATCAGCCCAAGGAGTGGATACCTGCTCAGAAGCAGGACCTTTGCCCCATCCTCCCAGGACTCAGGGCCATGCTGTCTCACAGCTCCATCTCCCAGGGGTTCATTCGTGGTCTCTGACTTTCCTAAATGCTCTGCCTTATTTTTAATCATTGTTATTCAACAGGCAATTAATCCACCAAATTCCCTCATCAGGGAGAGGTAATTCTAAACAAATTAACCGAGTTTTAAACAAGAATGAACAGGAAGAAGAAGAAAGTCTTCCTTCACTAGAGACTATTGAGGGAAAGAAGAGGGCTGTCTTCTGGTAGGGGTGAAACACAGTCATCCCTGACTAAGGCGCCTTTGGGGGCCTGACTAGGCGACAAGGAAGAACTCCTCAGCACCTGACAAGACAGGGCCCACATCCACAAGAGGGCAGTAATGTACGCTGTCAGAATCCAGCTTCTCAGCCTGGCCCTGGCTGCTGGGAGCAGAATAAAGGTCAGAGAGAAAGTAAAAGACACAGAGTTAGAGAGTGAAGGATCTTTGAGAGATACACACACACGCATGCATGCATGCACACATCACAGATGGGGAACTGAGGCCCAGGAACAAGGACTCATCCACAGTCTCACAGAAACCTTGCAGAGCTGACCCAGCTTCCCATCATCACTGGACTTCTATGGGTAGGTTCAGGAACAACTCCAGGCTAGGTCCAGGGCCTCAGTGAGAGAGAGAGAGAGAGAGAGAGAGAGAGAGAGAGAGAGAGAGACAGAGAGAGAGAGACAGAGAGAGAGAGACAGAGAGAGACAGAGACAGAGAGAGACAGAGACAGAGAGACAGAGACAGAGACAGAGACAGACAGACAGAGACAGACAGAGAGAGGCAGAGAGAGACAGAGACAGAGAGAGACAGAGACAGAGACAGAGAGAGACAGACAGACAGAGACAGAGACACAGACAGAGAGAGACACAGAGAGAGAAACAGAGACAAACACAGAGACAGACACAGAGAGGCAGAGACAGAAAGATACTGAGACAGACAACAATAGACAGAGACAGAGAAATATGAATCTCTTATTCTTTAGCAGAAATACAAAAGGAGATGATAAAGTGGAGAAAAAGATGATAAATGGAAGAGAAGATGAAAAAATATGTAAAAAAAAAAGAAAAGAAAAACTATGTAGACATTATAGAAAAATATATAAAATAGTACATAAGTCAGAGGCATTCACTAACAAATATGCAAATAAAATTAGGTAGCTTGGGAAAATTAATTTTAAAAAATTATAAAAGTAGAGTCAGAATCAGAGAAACCACAAGGATAAACATGTCTGGGCAGGGTGACCCCAGGCTAATCCTGAGCTGAGAGAGGTCAGGAAAATAGGGGCCAGGCAGGCTCGTGAGAGAGCCCCCTCCCCAGGCAGCTGTGACCTCACTAGAGGGACATAGCCAACAGGTCAAAACCTGGAACTGGGTCTCCCAACCTTCTGAGGTCAGGGCCACAGGGCAAGGCAGCCAGTGACGGAGACCCTGCAGGCCCACTTCCTGGACCACAAAACAGGTGGCACAGGATAGAGAGTACAGCCAATCAGTATGGAGTGCTTTTCCCCTCCATGAAAGCTGAGTGGGTGCTATTGTATGCAGCCACTACGTGGAAAACAACTTCACTTAGACCTCTGTGGGTGAGCGAGACATTTTCTCATGGGTTGGAACACAATTTCAAGTTACTCTAGGAAAACAGTAATAAGATTTTACTTAGAAAATATAATTTCCAAACATTTTAACTTCATGAGGTCTTTTCAAATATAACAATGAGCACCTTGCCACAGAGCTGGGCAATAGAAAAGGTTCATTAAGTTACAATGGATTGGGGGCCAGCCAGATAGCTCAGCGGACTAAAGCACCTGCTTAGGCAGAGTGCAATGGCCGGGGTTCTATCCCCAGGTGCCTTACCGGACCTGCCTCTGAGGCATGCTGAGACAGTGAGTAAGCCTGGGTGTGGTGGTACCCACCTATAATCCCAACATTTGTGAGGCTGAAAAAGGAGAATTACAAATCCTATCTCTATAGTGAGGCCCTGTAGACCCTGTACTAAATACACTTTAAAAAAAAAAAAATTACAATGGATTGGGATTGGTGATTTTCTGGCTGGAGCCATGGACCCTCCTTTTTGAGACTCAGAAAAAATATACATATTGCTCATATTTGTTATCCAATGTCTGCCTTTTCAAAGCAGTGTCACCTATACATTTCTTGTCTCTTCTTATCTTGCCCTTAATCCCTGCAGCAGGGCGTGTATTGGACCCTGAAGGCAGAGTCAGGGGTTACACCAAAATTGGGTCTCAGGGAGACCATCCCCACATCACAAGATCTTGGGCTGGTGGCACTTTCCTTCCTTGGGCCTCTGTATCCCCAGTCAGAACAAGAGACAACTGAACTAGGCTTGTAGGTTTTAAATATTTTTGAGCAGAACATTCCCAAGAAAATCACACAGCAGCCAAACACCTGACAGACTTAGAGGCTCCAGGCTTGTTGGAGCAGACCCACCCTCACTTGTGACCCAAACCTCAGGGAAATTCCCAAGGCTTTTGAATTCCTTCCAAACCAGTCCTGTGAAACACCAGTTCCATAAAGTGGTGTTCAAGCATTCAGGGAAGAGGAAGGTGGGAGGCGAGTTGGAGCTATGCATTTGATCTGCGAAGTTCAACAGGTTTCTTTAGCACAGGAATTATCAAGGCCTTTAATGTACTAACATGGTTTGCTAATCTCCACACTGCAAATAGAATATATAATTGGAGAAACAGTGACGTATGCAAGTGTCTCATAATAGTTTGCCCTATTCCACCATCAAAAACACAGTTTGCATCAAGCATAATTCAGTACATACATAGGAAGAAACAAAGCTTCCACAAAACATTCATCTTTACTGCACTCTGATATTGTCTGGTTCATATTCTCAATGTTTTAGTTAGATGTGCAGGAACAAACGTGGGTGCCACTGGGCTGTGATGTAAAATTTCTCATTGTAGGCGACAGTCAAAAATGTTTGAAAGCTGCTAACTTGGCACCTGGCAGCTCTGAGACTTCGCCATGCAGCCTGCAGGCTATTGTGGGTCTTGAAGACGCATATTAACTGATTCCTTCTAGCGTTTAGGTCCTGGGAGCCTCCTGCCTCTGCCCGCAGAGAGCTGGGCCCGGAACGCAGGAAGGACGCAGTGACCAAGCAGCCCCTCCGAGCCTGGGAGGTGCAGTGGGGAACAAAGAGGGAGTTTGTCTCAAGAGCTGCCAATCCCGCCCGGTTCACAGGCCCCGGATTCATTCAGCCTCTGAGCCCGCAGGCAGCCCTCTCCCTCCCCACGGCCCACCGGCCGCTTCCACAAGGAGTTAGTGTCAGATCTGGGCTGTGCTCCCTGCCTGGTGGGATCGGCATTCAGGCCGCCTGTGAGAATCGGAAACGGAGGCCCCCTTGTCAGTTCAAAAGCAGCACCCCCTCTCCGACTCCCCCGGGCTCCCCGCTCCCACCCTAGCCCTGGAGAACCCAGAAGCCACCGTCTCTCAGTTGTGCAGGTCGTGGGAAGGGTGCAGGTCCCCACCGAGCTACTGCACCTTCCCCACCGGCACCTTTCCCCTATCACCCTTCTTTCCTGAAGGGACTGCTCGGGGTCCACCTCAGCTGAGCAGTGCCCTGCGGGGAGGAAGAAAGAACCAGAAAGGCCTAGCGGCTCTTTCCCTTGTGCTTCAGAAGAGGGTGGGGTGTGGCCGGGGAGATAGTTTAGTAGAATAAGTGCTTGTCTGGCAAGTGCAAGGGCCTGAGTTCAATCCCCGGTTCCACAAAAAAAAAAAAACAAAAAAAAAACGGGTGGGGAGTCTCAGAGAGGCTGTCATTCAAGTCTAAGTACTAGGCCACGAGTGGAGACAACGGGTCAGCCTGAGTTAAGTCACGACCAAGTGGCTGTGACTCCCGGAACAAGGAACCAAGGGGTCAGCGAACTGCAGCAGCTGCCTCAGGAGCTGAAGGCAGCAACAGCAACGTGGGACAAGGGCCGGAGCACCCCTTAGGGTCGCACACCCTCAGCTGCTATCACTGTTTATGTTAACTGGCTTTTTAGGGTGGTTTCCAGTTTGCAGGAAAAATGAAGAGAAAGCACATGGTGCGGGTGGGACGCCCAGCATTTAGGCACAGCCACCACCACCCCTCCACACCCCAGCGTCTACATCCACGTCCACATCCTGGCCACACCACCACAGTGGAGCAATACAGAGCCATAGCCACCAGCTGAAGTCCGTAGTACACGTCACACTCCCCTCTCCGTTTGTCAGCTTTGAGTGTGAGCAAAACGCATGGAGCCGCGGATCTCCCACTGCCGCACTGCAGCTAGACCTCCCTGTGCTCCTTCCACATATTCATCCCTTCTTCATGCAATGCTTGGCAGCTACCACAGCCTTTTCCTTTCTCTGGTGTTTTGTCTTCTCTGGAGTGCCATGCAGCTGGAACCATGCCGGGTAGGCTTTGCAGGTTACTTGGACTCTGATCTTTTAACCTTTTACAAATGTATATAGGCCAGGCGTGGTGGTGTGAGCCTGTAATCCAGCACTCAGGAGGCTGAGGCAGGAAGACAGTTGCAAGTTGGAGACCAGCCTGGCCTACAAAGTGAGATCAAGGCCAGCCCTGTCTCAAAAAGACAAAAAGAAAAGTGTATAAGAATACCCACCTCCTGGAAGCTGAAGGAGCTACAGTTTTACTTCTTCCCTCTGCACACAACTCAAATTCCCAATATTCTATATTTTCCAAGCAAGCATAACAAGACTCTGTATGTTAATTTTACTTTGAATTTCTCATGTAAGAGAAACCATATGGTATTTGAAAAGAATAAAATAAAAGATAATGTGAAATAGGGGTACAGATCCTTTGTAAAAGAAAAAGGGAACACTGGATGGAGAGGGGAGGGAAGAGAGGGCAAAAGGAATTTAAAAAATAGGAATTTTTGTGTGCATGGGCCAACTCCCTGTAATGAATATAATCATATACAGTAGTAAACATGTACTAATAAACTTTTTTATCATGTTTGTTTGTTTGGTACAGGGTCTCGCTTTACAGCTCAGACTTGTAGTGATCCCCCTGTCTCAGCCTCTTCACCACTGGGATTACAGGCCTGTGCCACCATGCTGGGTCTCAGTGGTCGGCTCAGCACCCAGGGGCAGGTACTCAGACCGCTGAGCTATCTCCTCAGCCCCTAATAATCATATTTAAAAGGGAAAAACAAGAAGACTAAAAAGTGGAGACGTGAAGGCAGACCAGCCAGGGGCCTTGGAACCCAAAGAACACCACAGCTGTGAGTTCCCTGAGTTTTCTTTTTGCCTCATACATCCCAGACACAGAGCTAAAGAAAACTTTGACCTGGAAACATCTGTGAGTAGAGATCAGAAAAGCCTAAGCAAAACTTGCTCTCTTTAGCTGATGGATCAGGAAAGGGGGCAGCCTAAAAAGACAGAAAACTTTCAAACAGAAAATAATTACTCTAGCTGAATGCTATGGAAAAAACTGTGACATCCCTCGAGCCCCGCACAGTGCCAATAGAAGTGAAGGAGGGGCCTAGAGTTCCCTCTGTGTAAGGCTCAGAGGAGATTCTCCCATCATTCCTACCACAAGGGGTCAAAGAAGGCCACGCCAGAGGTCAGGACATCCATGCTTTCCAGATGGTAGCAAGCATCCCGACATTATATTATCAGTAGAGATGGCAGACAGCCTGTACTTCCGTCACCCCCCCACTGCCTCCTCCACCCCGCAATAATGATTCCTTCCTGTCCACACTGCAAGGTGTCCGTGGGGGCTTAGTAGGGCCCCTGACTCAAGAAACCCATGAGCAAGTGTCAACAGAAGTGTGGGGCAAACAACTTTTAAAGCGAAGGCACGAGGGCCAGCGAGATAGCTTAGTGGTCTAAAGCGCCTGCTTAGGCAAGCTTAGGCAAGTGCAGGGACCACAGACTGATCCAGGCACCACATGCCGCACCAGCCCCAACCCCAGGATGGGCTGAGCCAGCCACTAAAAAAATAAATGAAATAAATAAATAAAGCAAAGGAATTAGAATAGCTAAAACACTTTTGAAGAAGAGAAATAAAATGAGAAAAATCATACTACTGCTTGAAGGCTTATTCTAAAGTAATCTGGACTGTATGCACAGGTGGATGGACAGACACACAGGTAAAGGAACAGATTAGAGGAGTTGGTAGTACAGCCACACCGACGTGTTCAAACGTCAAAGCTGCCAAATGAAGGAAAAATTACTCTTTCCACAAATGGAACAGAAATAACTGAATATCCAGAGGAGGGTGAATAAACTTCAACCTAAGATATACCCTAAGCATAAATTAACTCAAAATGGGTTGTGGACCTTAAAGTAAAAACTATAACACTTTTAGGGAAAAAGCTGTAGGAGGAAATCTTCAGGATCCATTAAAAAAAAAAAAAAGCATAAAATGGAATCCCTCAATATAACAACCTAGACTCTGTACAAACCTCACTTAAGAGGTTGAACAGACAAGCCTCAGACAGTGAGAAAACGCATGGAAACCACGTATCAAAGAAGTAGAATAGGGCTGGGGAAATAGCTCAGTAGGATAAGTGCCTGCTTGGCAAGCACAGGGTCCTGAGTTCAATCCCCGGTACCACAAAAAAAAAAAAAAAAAAAAAAAAAAAAAGTAGAATAGGGCCAGGGATATAGCTCAGCAGCATAAGTGCCTGCCTGGCAAGGGCAAGGCCCCAAGTTCAATCCCCTGTACCACGAAAACAAGGAAGTAGAATAAATGCCACTTGAAATTTAATAGTTAAAAAAACACATAATCCAATACAAAATGGGAAAAAAAGACAATAAAGCTATGGTTCACCAACTATGATATACAAGTGTTAAGTATGTACATGAAATGGGATTTAACATTGGGGTTTAATAATGGGGTTCATTATTAGGGAGATACAAAGAAAAGCCACGAGGAGGTATTTCTACACGTCTATCAGAATCACTAAAATAAAAACAGTGACAACACAGATGCTACAGAGGATTTAGAGAACCTGAATCACTCACACATTGCAAAACATAAAATAGTACATCCACTCTGGAAATCTGGTTGCAGTTTCTCCAACAATTAAACATGCAGCTACAGTACAAGCCAACAATAGAATCCTTGGGCACTTATTCCAGAGAAATCAAAATTTACATTCATGTAAAAACTAGTGCACAAATGTTTACAGTACTAGTGAAAAGCTAGAAACAACTCAGATGGCCTTCCCAAATCATGACGAATACCAGTGGTGTTACTGCCGTGACCACTCTGTGGGCACATCCTCTCTCTCGTGTGAGCATGAGAATTTGGCAGACACTACGGAGGGACTACCCATAATCTGTTCTTACCTTCTGAGATTATCTCAATAAATGAGACAGACATCAAACATGTTTGATCCCTGCTATTATAGAGCTTACAGGACGGGGGAAGAGGTAGGCAAACAGGTATGCAGGACCGATTAGATCAGAGATGTGCTGTGTTGTTGTTATAAGGCCCTGTCACTCCACTGCCACTGCGACCTAAAGACCGTCCAAACACAGTGCTGCCTTCACAAGTTTGTAGAGGGGCCTAGGACTGCTTGGTATTTTTCATGTGAAACTCATCACAAAACTTTCCGAAGAACAAGGAACCCTAATTAAATCTGACTTAATTAGAAACCCAAACACTGCTGAAGGTCTCTGATCAATGGAGCAAAGAACAGTCGCCTGATTTAATTATTCTGCAGAAAAAGCTAGATTTTTCTCTTCTTCTTAGACCCAAGTATTAACGAGCCCACAGAGTATATCATTATTAAGGGCCCATACCCAAGAGCCGCATAAGCCCAGCTTCCCTACTTCTTCACAACATAGATGACCTTCACTTAACTTCCGTAAGCCTCCATTTCTTCTCTTATAAAAACAAAGACCACCTCATAAAGTACATGCAGAGTTTAAATGAAATACAGCAATGCTCACAGCCCCATGCCTCACACATAGCAACTCTCTAATCCTTAGCGGCTTAATTTTTTTTCTGTATTTTTTGGGGGGAAGGGGTCTACAAGGTGTGCACAGTCTCACTACTAGAATGGACTCATAGTGATTTTCGTTTACAGTCTCCCTAGTGCTGGGATTACAGGCATGCACCTCCACGCCCAGTCTCAATTGCCATCTCAGCATGCCCCTGGGGACAGGGCTGACACAACAGGCTGGGGGATTGAACCCCCGGCCCCTGTGCCTGCTTGCAGGTGCTTTAATCTGCTGAGCTATTTGGCCAACCCAACTTTCTAACCCTTAGGATGCATTCTTGGGAGTGAAAGGGAAAACCAGATAAACTTTTTTTTTTTTTTTTTTTTGGCTCCGAATGTCTTCAGGGCAGGTTTGGCTGGCTTGAGTTGTGGGGATTGAACCACAGCAACCTGAGCCTGACTGCTTTGTTGAAGTAGCCACTTAAAGAACTGAGCTACGGGGCAGGTCCCCGAGATAAACAATTTTTAAATTTCATGAATAAACTACATAATTATTTCCTAAGAATAGTCATAGCAATCTATATTCCTACCAGCCATGTAGCATCCATCTCTCCCTACCCTTTCCAGTTTTATGTGCACTCATTTTAAGTATTTGTAGGGCCAGCAAGATAGCTCAGCAGACTAAGTGCCTGCTTAGACCAGCACAGAGACTGGGGTTCAATCCCCAGCCCACATGCCAACCCGGATCCATCCCCCAGGTGCACTGAGCCAGCCACTGAGACCAGGTGTGTGGCGCACACCTGTAATCCCAGCGCTGGGGAGGCTGAAAATAGGAGGATCAGCATGAGTCCAAGCTGCATAGTGAGACCATGGACCATATACAAAATAACTAAATATCCTTTCATTAAAGTATTTATAATTTGATAGATAAATTTCTTTTCTTGCATTTCTTTAGCAGTAAGAGGGAATGAGGTTTTAAATATCTGATAGCTATTTGTATTTTTTCTTTGGTAGACTATTATAGATAGATAGATAGATAGATAGATAGATAGATAGATAAATAATAGATAGATAGATAAATAATAGATAGATAGATAGATAGATAGATACATACATACATACACACACATATACACAGACAAACAGATACTTCCACCAGGAATATGTTTTTAGTATTTGTAGAAACTCTTTATATATTAAGGACATTGGTTCTTTGTTGACAATGCAACATTTGCTAACTATGCATAGAAGGAGGAAAACAGCAGCAGTCACTGCGATGTGAGCAATATTTATGAGTTGATTCTAGACAGCCCTCCATCTGCTTTTAAGTCTGCACCAGTGGTAGGACTACCATGGCCTTTTCTTTCATTTTGTTTTCCCACTTATCTATATGACATTTCCCTTCAGCCACAGGCTGAAAGATCCCCTTGTTTGCCATTTGTAGGGTGGCCACATGGTCCTGGCATGCCCCTTCTGCCCATCCTGCACGTGTGAGCATCGCTGGTACAGCTCCACTGCCTTCTTCCACCCAGAGCTGTTCTGAGCCAAACAAGAGCAGCCTCCCCAGAGAAGCTCCACCCTTTCTAACTGTGCGCAGACCTCGGCCAGGGGTTGACTGACGACCGTACACAAATGGTGTGTGCATGGGATGAGGACTGGACGGGGACAGTCCTCCTGCTCAGCTTCCACCCCCTGCTACAGGCTGCTCACCCCCCTTCCCTGTTTCCAAGAACACTTCTCAATGGACTTCTGGAACAGGAGCCCCTGCCCCAGCCTCTGCTCCTGAGGGACATAGCCCAAGGACACGGCCTTCCCAGGAGTAAGTGTTTCTGTTTATGTGAATCTTTATTTTTACACCTTTTAATTTATACTCCTTCATGGCCACACGGAGCATATAACTACCTTTTTTCCTTGATGATTGAGCAAACCAGAGTGGTGAACTGTCTCGATAGTTTTCCAAGGTCATCCAGCGTGCTGGTTAGTATTTATTGAGACCCCAGAGGCGAAGTAACCCGAACATGGATTTTTTGGCCGGTAACAGTAGAAATGCCAGCTTGGCACCGGGCCTTGACGAACTGCAGTCTCACATCTTGTTCCCCAGGGTTGTTCCTTCTGAGCAGAGGTGATTCACCATGACTCAGTGGCTGCAGAACAAAAGGTACCGAAAGCACCTCCCTGAAAGGCCCAAGAGGCTGGATCCACTGATTCTCACAAGCACTGTGGCTAGAGCTGCAGAACATCGTGGCGGTTGTGTGCGTTTATAGGAGAGAAACCCGGCCCAGCAGCATAGGAGTACTGGCCCTGCAGGCCTTTCAGGCACAGGAAAAATATAGGCCTGTTCGTTCAGAGGTCCTTCACCTTTGGTTTCCCATTAGGTGCTAATCTAGCAACCCCTATTCATCCCTTCCTTGGTACCCAAGCTCAGCCCTGCATGGCTGCTCCTCAAAGATGCCCTCCTCTGCCTCGTCACCACCCTTGCACACCTGCCCCACCTGCCTCAGTCAGCCTCTTGCTCCTGCTCCTGCCCACCAAGGCAGGCTGGCTGCTGCATCACCCTCCATCCACAGGCTGGAACTTGGAGGCTTTTTATCCCTTCATGGTGGCACCGTTCTCATTCCCGTCACTGCCCACACCTAAAACCCACTCCCTGCGCGTGCCGATGGCTGCTCTTCAGTGTTCGCATACTCTGTACCATGCTCAGTGCCCTGCGCCTCTGACTCTGGCAACCGGCCACCCCAGGTGGCCAGGATGGACACGGTTCAGGGGACATGGGGCTTCCAGGACTAACACTGGGACAGTTCCAGGCAAACGGTTGCTGCTCACCCCAAGTGAGTTCCTGCCTCTTGAACTTCTACTTTACTCTCCTCTGGGTCCACATCTGTCTTCAAAGCAATCCTCCATTAAAAAAAAAAAAAAATACAGTGCTAGGGAGATGGCTCAGTAAAATATGCACTTCCCTGGCAAGAGCAAGGGTCTGAGTTCAATCCCCAGTTCTGCCAAATAAATAAATAAATAAATACTCTTTTTTCCTTATGCCCAAGAGCCGTTGATCTCTCCAGGACTTACCTTTCTTTCAGTTCAGCCTTCTCTCCTTCCATGTCAGCCCTGCAGGAGCTCATCCATTCTTAACCCTTGGCAACTGTCACTGCCACTGTTCTCCCTCCGTCCCAGGTCTCCCGTGAACTTTACAACATCTATGTCACACGTCTGCATGGCAAACCAAATGCAGTGAAGCGAGGTCACCACAGGGCCCCTCCCCACCCCCTCCCTTCTCAGTTAACGGAGAGCTTGGCGAAGGGCAGGCCCACTGCTGTGACTGTGAGGAAGATCATGTAATCCAGGATAGCAGTGGCTCCTGCACACCCAACACCTGTACCCGCCTCCTGATAACAGCACCAAGTTTTCTTTGGGGCACCTGTGTCTCCCAAACCTTCTATTCACTGTTTTTTTGTGAATCAATCCAGTCAAGGTCAGTCAGACCCGTGGGTGAAGGGATACAAGGACACGGTGCAAATGACACAGGTTCATCCTGACTTTGCCCATTCCTTCCCACAGCCTCCATCCCAGGGCCACTGCACTCTGTTCCTTCTGGGACCTGGCTACTACCCTTTCACTGATTCTGAGAGCTTGGTCATTTGCTGCTACTAACTTTCCTTTCTGTTTAAATTAGCCAGAATCAAGGCTGGGGAGATAGCTCAGTAGAATAAGTGCTTGTCTGGCAAGTGCAAGGTCCCGAGTTCAATACCTGGTACTGCCAAAAAATAAAAAATTAGCCAGAATAATATTTTTTATTGCTAATAGCCTAAGAAAAGATGAGATTAAATGAGATGGATCTCTATTCCTTATCTCTGTGTGCTACCCAATCTTCCACTTAAGTATGCAGAATTTCATCCATAATTTCTCCCAAATCTAATTCTTCAGAAATATAGCTCAGTGGCAGAGTGTTGGCCTGACAGGCACAAGGTCCTAAATTCAATTCCTGGTACAAATAAACAAACAAACAAACAAAAAATCTAATCCTTCTACTCGACTTTCTCTTCAGATTGAATGAATCTTTTGCCTTTTTTCAAACCTAATTCTTCTTCTACATCTCCAGTCTACCATTTATTTCTGACATCACCATCTCTGACATAAACCAAACAATAATTCCCACTTTCAACTTACTACTCTGTGCCCTCTTAGTTGTTCTTTTCGAAGTCTTCTCAGGTAGGTATTTTTGTCTCTTCTTTAAACATGAGGCAGTCAGTACTCAGAGAGGTGGTGTTGTCCTCCCAAGAAGCGGGCAAACTCAGTGTGGATGCATGCCCTCTGCCCATTGCCATGGCCTCTCCTCTGGCCCCCAGACAAACCTCCCTCCCATCCTGGCCTCCCCAGCGTCTAATCTCCCAGGCAGATCTGGCTAGCTGCATCCTTGCTTGATCGAAGCCCTGCGGAGGCTCAGCAGGCCGAGAGGTCACCAGCCGGAGCCCTGAGTGCAGACTTCCTGCCTCTTTGTGGGTCCTCGCCTCTTCCCAAGCCCACTGGTCCCCATTTCTCCCCTCACACACACAGGCACTCCTGGACATGCTGATATGCTCCAAATCCCCTGTGCACAGTTTCTTGCCTGCTAGTCTTGGCCAGAAAGTTCCTCTCTGTAGAACATCTCCCTCCTGCCCTTTCTCTGCCCTCAAGACTTAGTTCAGCTGCGATTTCCTTCAGAGAGTCTCATTTGATGGCATAACTCCCTGCACCACATGGCATCCCTCTTCATCCGTGTGTCCTGCTGTGCAGACGACCTCCACCTATCAGTCCATTAATACACGATGATCCTTGCTATATCTCTCTCCTCCATGAAGTCAGAGGCTCCTGGACCCCAGAGCTGTGGTTTAGCCTGTTTGCACCTGCATGTGATTAGTTATTGGCCCTGGTGATGTTCTGCCCCCTCCTGCGCATACATACCCTAGGGCCCTGTGTGTCTTGCTGCTGGGTCATCCCTGGATGGTGACTGTGTTGTAGGCAGCTGAATTAGATAGAAATATAGGGGCCGGGGAGATGGCTCAGTGGAATAAATACTTGCCTGGCAAGAGCAAGGGCCTGAGTTCAATCCCTGGTTCCACCAAAAAAAAGAAAAGAAAGAAAGAAAGAAATATTATAGGCAGTTAGACAGGGCCAGGCCCTCAAACACAAGATGAAAGACAAAGTGACTTTGCAACCTGAAAGAGACAGACACTCCCATATGGCCAGACCTCAAGACCAAGACAAAAGAGGAAACACAGCTACATACTTCCCTAGGGATGGGCAGCAGGGACTGATATTCTAAATAGGTAACAACCACTTTGAAAGAGCCCAAATGAGTCATTAGCCCAACCCCCAACAGGAAGAGACCCTGTCCTGTATTCATGACCACTTGCTACATTACTCATTTCCCCATTTGGTACTGGATTTAATCAATTTTGCCTGAGCAATGGTGCTTGTAATCCCATTGATTGGCCATAGTTTTGTCCCACCTCATACCCACCTAAGCGAGTTCCCATGTTCTCCACCACCTTAGACCTACCTCACCACATGGTTTTAACTATAAAAGTCCCTGGAAGAGACAGCTTCCTGGGGATCACCTACTCAGGCGCCCCCTCCTGTCCCTCTCTCAGACAGGAGCTTTCCTTCCCCCAATAAATATATTCTGCTCATAACCTCCATTTGTTCTTAAAATTCATTCTTTGGTTTTAGAGAACACGAACTTGTCCCAGATACTTTTTAGGTTGGGAGATCAGTGTTTCTCTCTGTGTCATTTGGAGGTTCCCTGTATCAACAGTGCTGTGGCAATACAAGGATACCACTAGCCAGGCTGTCTTAAGGTGCTGTCACTAAACATGAGTTCACCTACTGGAAATCGATTTCCAAAGAACTTATACCCTTTGTATTTTCTCACATTGTGAAGGGGATTCATGTTAAGAAAAATGACTTTTTAAAATCTATTTTTTTCAAGGCCAGCTAGATAGCTCAGCAGACTAACCACCTGCCTAGGCAAAAGCAGGGACTAGGGTTCTCCCTGGCACCATATGCCATGCCAGCCCCACCCTTGGGCACACTGAGCCAGTGCCGGAGTTGGGGCATGGTAGTGCACGCCTGTAAACCCAGAGCTGGAGAGGCTGAAAACAGGAGGATCACTACGAGTCCGAGCTCATAGTGAGACCCTGTACCAAATGCATAATAAAATAATCTATTTTTTCAGAACTGAAGACCCAACAAAGGGCCTGCCCCATGCTGTGCAGCTGCTCTGCTGGTGAACTACACGCCCTAGGAAACGTCATTAATGTCTACACTCCCTTTCCCCCCTTCCACATCCTGGATGTGATACAGCTGTGCCATGCCAGTGTCTCCAACGCCATCCCCATCCCCACCCCACCTCCCCCCATCTTCATTCACACATCCTTGTCCTGACATCACAGAGACCTAAAGGAACGAGGTGATGCAGCCGCAGCTTCTGCAGGGAACAGAAGAAGACACGAGGGTGGCATCTTTTTTCTCCACCTGGCAGGGGTAAGCTCACGGGTTCCCTTTCAAGGGTGTTTCTAAATTTACCAATTTGCCTCTTCCTTGAGGGTGTGCTGCATGCTTCAGTAGTGTAAAATGTGTTTCAGAGAACATTTCTGGCCAGAGGTATTCACTGTAGTACCTCAGCTAATTTTTTTTTTTTTTTTTTTACTTTTACATTTGAGTAGATTCCTTATCAACTCTGTGTCTCTGTTTCCTGAATTGCAGACTAGAGGCAATAGTTTGCCCCTCAGAAGGTGGCACTGGGAATAAAACAAGATTTAAAAACTGTGGCATCAGGGCTAGCCAAATAACTCAGCAGATTAAAGCACCTGCAAGCAGGCACAGGGGCCTGGGCTTCGATCCCAGGGCCTGCCGTGCTGGCCCAGCCCCCGGGGCACACTGAGATGGCAATTGAGACTGGGCATGGTGGCACATGCTTGTAATCTCAGCTCTTGGGAGGCTGTAAACAAGCAGGTCACTACAAGACCGATCCAGTAGTGAGACCCTGAACACCCTGTAAATCTTTCCCTAAAATACAAAAAAATAAATAAATAAAAACAGTAACATCCTTAGAACAGTCTGAGCTCATGATAAGTCCTCAGAAATCTCGGCTCTTTCTGTGAGTTGTGACTGGTGTGTACCATTACCAAGACTCTTTCATCTACCTCGGCCGCCCTCCATCCCACCATCTCCAACAAGCCCGACCCTCTAGTTTTGCCCTCCTACCTGTGGTCATACAGCCTCCCATCCCCACAAACACCTTGCCTTTGTCATGTCCCCTAGTGCTACTGCAGTGACCTTTCCAAAAGGATCCCAGGACTAAATCTCCTACTAAGATCCTTCAGCAGCCCACCCATACCCTTTCTTATTAATCTCAGAACCTTGCCACAATTGGGGTCTCATTTGTCAGAACTCCAGTGAAATATCCATGTCTATCTGTAAGCATTTATATATTTTTATAAACACACACTGTCTATCAGCACACTTTGCATAAAAAGAAACAAACATGTTTTGGCCTTTCCTCATAACTGTAATTTGAATGAAAGAAACACTCTCAGCAGAATTTATCTTAGGATAGGTAAGCTATCCTTTTTGGCAAAATACATCTATCAGTGTTTGGGTTGGGCAGTCTCCCCATGTGGGGGGATATGAGAAATGGGGGATGGAGAAAGGGGAGCAGAGAAAGGCCGGGGGTTATGATGTGACCCAGATCTATGTTAGGATCCACCTCTGTGCACCTGTAGCACCACAATAGGCTTATGAAATAATTGCTGCCTGCAGGTGGCTTGCAGAATTCGGTGGAAGGACTGAAGTTTGTGGCTGAACAAACTTAGGGCAGACAGTGCAATGCAGCGAGCGAGAGGATGAAGCCACAGCTAGAGAGACATCGTGCAGGGCGCTCATGATGTCACAACCTTTGGGCTCAGGTCAAGGTTAACCAGACTTCCCACAGGTGGCATCCAGGTTATATCAGCACCCTCTGAAATACATCTCACCCCTGCAGTCCTGGTGTGGGTTTAAGTGTCACAATCCGACTCCCAGCTGGAGGAGGAAAATACAGCTCTGACCCTCCCTTTGACCGTGCAAAGCCCATGGGGACCTCAGCCTCCACCTCCACTTAGGCTCACATTCGTCTTTCCCTTACCAAAGCTTAACTGCTTCCTGTACTCATCACTGGGAGTGGGTTTCCATAGTGCAGTGGTTATTATGTTCGCCTGTCATTCATCACTGGGGGTCTCTGTCACTTCTCCCAGCCTCTCGTCATCACCCACATTTTTGAAAACTTATATTGACCAACATGCGTTTTACTCAGTTAACACACTTCCCCAATACGTTGCAACTGAAGTCTTGCACAAATCCATACAGGCTTTGACCTCCCAGCCCCTCTTCATGTATTATTAAATTTGTTTCTTATTTCACCCTTTCGCCATACCCCTCATACAGACAGTTAGGGATTTTGGCCAGGCCCCCAACATTCCCCAAATCAGATGGCCAGGCCTGGGAGTGGAAAAGCTTAGCAGGAAAGCACAGATCCTGGATTGACTCCTTTCTCTTCCACTTACTGTCCGGTGGCTTGAGACCCCTCTCTTAATTTCTTCCTAAGCATCACACACTGGCTGACAATAATACTATCCCCACAGGGCACATATAAGGATTAACAAGAAAGTAAGACACCAAGTACAATAGATCCTAACTCAACAGAGGCAGCTGTTGTATTACTAATTTAAGGCTTTTTTTCTTTCTTTCTTTTTTTTTTTTTTTTCCCTTCGGTACCAGGGATCAAACTCAGGACCTTGCACTTGCCAGGCAAGCACTTACTTCACTGAGCTGTCTCCCCAGACCCCAGGGCTTCTTTGTCTTTTTTAACCTAGTTACATAGTACTTTCCAGAAAATTTAGGGAGTTTTAAAGCTTCAATCACGCTATTTTATATTCACACCTCTGTGCTACCTCAGAGTAGTAACAAATTAAGCTGGAATCAGCTATTCACACTGAATGAATTTACAAAAGTGTGCACCTCTCCTGCAGCTTGGCTTCTTCAAATTGAAAAAAAAAAAAAAGGAAGTAAGAGTTGATGGAAACTGCATTTAAAGAAGGTGCATAAATTACTCCAAGGTCCTGCACCCTGTGCCTCCAGAATCCCTTTAAGCAAATAAAAAGAAGAAAGTACAGGGCTGGGGAGATGGCTCAGTGGAATAAGCACTTCCCTGGCAAGCACAAGGGCCTGAGTTCAATCCCTGGTTCTGCAAAAAAAGAAAAAGAAAGAAAGAAGGAAAGTATGAGCAAGAATGTGTAAGTGTGAATTCTGTTTCAAAAGATCTGTTAGTGACAAATGTGTCTTTTACACTGCAGAGTAAAACCCTGCCAGGAAAACAAACAAACAAGCCAGCATGTATTCAAGAATGGGAACTGACATTTGAGAGAGAATTGACATTTGGAAAGTTTAAAAATAGATGCTTCAATAGATACAGCATCTGCCCACTAAAAATATGTATCAACACACCGGCTGGCTACAGAGAGTGCTGACCGGGTTGCTGGACTATTCAATAATGCCCTATTTTTAGGGCTGTTGAGCCAGGAAAAACAAACTGGCTCCAATGGTTGTTAAACATGTCAAGCAAGGACATGAAGGGTACACCTCTATGGCACCTAGAAATAAGGACTTGGAAGACAGAACATACTTTTTGGGGGGCAAGGCAATGATGCTATAGCTTTCATAGGTGCTGGAGTTGCAGGTTCATGGGTTCTCAGCTCTGGGAGGCTCCTACAGGTGCCCTAAACATGGATGTGCTATGTTTTCTGCTCAGAATCTGACCCTCTAATCCCTCTGTTGAGGAATTCCCCATCTCAGGAGAGCAGCTGGGGGCAGACTCTCTCTCCTTCCCTAGAAAGCTCCGACCTTCTCATTCCCTGGCAGCTGGGGCCCTGATGGATGACCCAGCTCAGAATGTCAGACGCTTGGGTTTCCGAGTCAGGAGGTAGTGAAGCACAGAAGTTAAGCAGCATGGGGAATTCTTTCCACAGAGAGCAACCAAAGCAACAACACACGCTCCCAAGGGTAACATGGCCAATGGTGTCAAGGCATCGATGCCTAGTCCCGGCACAGGTACAAGCTATGATGCTTGGAGTACAATGGCATGGTGGTCACAGTGGCCTTTGTGGAGGATCACCTGAGCAGCTCTCCTTGAAAGAAGAGCGACTGTCTCCATTTTGACTGAGCCTGACACTGTTTCCTTGTATTGTTCTGTAAGAGCTGGCTAGGACTCCTGTTTATCCTTCAGTTAGCATTAAGCAATGTATATTGGTCTAACTGAGGTGATGGTGATAGTCTTTGAAGGTGGCATGCATGTTTCCCTGGTAACCTACACCTGCTGCTCTTTAATGTGAGCCGGGTCAAGACAGGATGGAAGAGCTAAGACTCCAAGCCACCAGCTGGGATTGAGTTTTGAGATAGAGGCTGTGACTTCCTGGGGCTTGAAAGACTACATCAAAGCTGAAGCACCAGACCCCCCAAAACATTAGATACTATCTCATTAGCATAAAGCAGATTACTGTCTCTGCATATCCTGTCTGCATATGGCAGAGGTAAATGTAGGCCACCTACCTAGCTCAGCTCACAGTAGTCACCTACTTCCCACAATTCTCGGTCATTCCTCCTCAAGCCACTCCTCCACTGAATAAAAACCGGGTGAGGCCCTGGATCACTCTCTTCGTTCTGGAAAGCCATCTTCATGGCTGGACTTAGGGCCTCTTGACTCCCCAAAATTATAAATATGTTTTAGTGTCTTTATTTTCACCATGGGTTGCACCAGGAGTGGTAGGTTGGAACTAACTTGATGGGATTCCAATAACGTAACTTTGGGATTATAAATATTGACTTCTTGGACGAAGACGAGGACCTGGAAGTGACTCCTACAGCCTTGACAGAGTCTGCCCCAACTCCCAAGCTCCTGGCCCCAGCTTCTCTATGTAATCTTCCTGGTTCCTGCCCATTCTGTAGGTCTGCTCTTCCCAGCCTCTTGCTAAGCCTGTGAGCTGGCCAGTTGCTTCCAACTAGTTAATTTTCTGCTTCAGTTACTCAGAGGCAATGAACACACAGTTAGCATCAAACCCAAATCCAGAAGCCTCCCAGCTTAGTGTGCTTGGAGAAAGGGCGCCTGTGAACATGGCCTTCTGTCCTTGACGTGCCCTTCAGTCCTCTCCTGCCTCAGAGTCACCATATCCATGACTTAGCGCCCAACTTGTCCAAATCCTTTCTGAGAATCAATCACCTGAAGGAAGCAAGGATATAATAAGCTAAGAGATGAGGACAGACTGGGACATGAGAAAGTGACGTCTGAGGAAGACAATTCCTTTGAGAAGTTGTGCTCTACAGAAAAAAAAAAATTCAAAAAGGGGGAGCTATATGTTCTTAGAAAAATGAGGCCCAGGGAAAATTCTTTATGATACACAGGACTGAGTGGTCTTAAATGCAAGAGAGAGGAATATATAGAAAGAAAGAAAGAAATTGAACATTTTCTGTAAAATTAATCTGAAAATTGTTAAGGCTAATACTGACACCACCTACGAGTCTGGGCATATCATCTTCATACGGTGTCTGATGACTCACTCCACGTAGTGGTTGCTGTGGGACTTTCTACCCCCTTTACACCGCGAGAGGTGAAGCTAGTATTCCGTCCTTTGGGCACCAAAAGGAGATCATGTCTGTTTGCAGTGCTTCCCAAGTTCAGCTGGTTGTGTCATCTGTCTGCTCCGCTCTTTATATTTCTTAAAGGCCAAGCACTATTTCTTACCAATCTTTATGACCCTGGGGCCAACCATAGAGCCTAATGGGGTCATGCGATCACATGAACAAAGGCAAGATATGATAGAGTTGAGCCACATGGTGGCTCTTCTGACACAACGCGTTCTATAAATATTTATGGAATGAATGGTTAAGTGAACAGCAACAAAAACAGGTTAGAAAACAGCTTTCTGAAAGTGAGAACCTTGCAGTTTGGAAGATACTTCTCATTTTCCTTTCAATCTTACCTATCTGTTCATTTGTCCACAAAACCAGCCATTTGGGGGGCTGTCTTGAGCAACTTGGCTTCTTTTTAAAAATCTGTTATTTATTTGTTTAGTTGGTACAGGGTCTTGCTACACAGCTCAGACTCTAGTGATCCTCCTTTATCAGCCTCCCCAGTACTGAGATTATAGGCATGCACCATCACACTCAGTTTCAGTGGCCAGCTTGGCACCTGGGACCTGTACAGCAAAAGGTACTGGGCATTGAACCCAGATCCTTGTGCTTACCAGGCAGGCGCTTGGACTGCTGAGCTATCTCCCCAGCCCCAGTAGCTGCTTGGCTTCTTATCCAGTGTGTACTTCAGGCTCTGTCAAAGAAGCTGGGTTGAGGGTGCTATGCTGTAATGGCTCATCCTGGGAGGGAGGACTCAGTGGGCTAAGGCAGCTCTTGTTTTTCCTTTCCTCTTTCTTTTTCTTTTTTTTTGGGGGGTGAGGAGGTATTGGACATTGAACGCAGCACCACTACACCCAGTCCTTTTTTTGTTCTGAGATGAGACCTAGCTAAGTCTCTATGTTGCCTAAGCTCAGCCTTCACTTCCAGTCCTCCTGCCTCAGCCTTGCAATGTGATGGGATTCCAGGCACACACCATCACCTCTGGCTAGTCAGCTCTTCTTTGACCAAAATAAAATCTTGGAGAATTTAAACCTCTTATTTAAATTAATCTCTGTTAGGGCTGACAAGATAGCTTCAGTGGACCAAGTGCCTGCATGCCTAGGCAAGTGCAGGGACCACAGTTCAATCCCTGGCACCACATGCTATACCAAGCCCACACCCAGGGTGGGCTGAGTTGGCCAGAGTCTGGCCGTAGTGGTACATGCCTATAATCCCAGCACTGGAGAGGCTGAAAGCAGGAGGATCACTATGAGTCCAAGATGCATAGTGATATCCTACAACAATCAAATATATTTTTTAAATGACAATAATAAATTAATTAATTAATCTCTGTCAGAATTCCTTGGAAATTGGAGTAGTATTCCGGCAGAAATGGACTAGAAATTATCCCAGACATTAGAGCAGACAGTTGCTCAAATCCAGGCTGCCTGCTGCCTCTGGAGAGCAGTTGAAGAATGTGTGTGATCTTCTCCTCTTTCATGCTCAAAAGTCCAAGACTGGTTGATTTCATTGCTTATTATGATTAAAAAAAAAATTGTCCACTTTTACCTTTTCACCAGCCTCCTGAATGGGTCTATGTAGGGGGAAATCCACCAAGTCAAATTTTTCTTTGACTTGGAATCCAGTACACTGATACTTTCTTGAAAACCTGTTCTTTTGCCATCTCTAGGTGTGCGCGTCGTCTATCTCTTGTGCCTGATCTGTGCCCCAAGCTCTGAAGTAGCTCACTTCGGGCCATGTCCCTTGGGTTCCCATGGTCCCTTGCTCAGGGCAGGCACTGGCAGGAGTCTGAGACCGGGAAGGGTATGAGGACTGTAGATCTGCCCACCAACCTGGCCCACTCTGGGGCTCTCAGAGATTTCAGTCCCTGACAAGTAGGCCCCCTTCAGGATTCTGACTCCCACAAATTATCTAGTCAGCAGATGGCAAAGACTTTTCCTGCGGCTGCTCTGCAGGTGCCGCAATAGTTTTCTTATATTCCTTAGCCCACCTGTATCTCTGTAAAAAGTTCCCTTCTCATTTCTTTTCTGAATCCCTTAATCAGGAGTATGAGTCAAACAGCAATACATGTGTGAGACTAAGTTTAAGCACCAGCCAAGCAAGATTCTTGCATCTTCTTCTCCTTCCAAACTCTAGCTCAAAAACACATCAGGGTGGGCTATAGAATGTCAGTCATAATTTGGATGAATTCATGACCAAAAGACCTTTTCAAGCATCATGACTGATTTAGATAAGAATCTTTTTTTTCCATAATTTTATTGAGAAACAAATAGCAATGAGACAGTTTCAAACTAAATTGGTAGGACAGTTTCAATAATTAACACATTGCATACATTCTTCCTAGTGGTTAATTGCTGTACAAGATACGGACATGATATCCTATTTACAAACACTATTAGAACAAATCCCTCTATTCGTTAAGAGAATGTAACTATATATCTGTCCTAACCATTCTGAATACACAGATACAAAATGGACATTCATCTGTATCCCCTTTTTCGTTTAGTTCCGTCATTTGAATATTATAGGTGTGTTAACTCAGCAAAATATTCTTCCATAATAGTACTGGTTCTTCCACTTGACTGGCAGTGTCAGAAATTGTTGACCTTAGTCCCCTACAGCTCAACATAACAGCATGGCTTTACTTCTTATACTTCGTTTTTATACCTTTCTGCTGGATGGTTAAGACCAAGGTAAAGCAGGACTTACGCAACAAGAGTTGTAGCTTTTGGGTCTGATAAGGTCATAGATAAGAATCTTAATCTCAAGATTTCCCTACACACTGAGCAGAGAGATCAATGTGGAGATGCATATTCATGTTGACAAGTTGGTTTCTACAAGCAGTCATCCAATGAAATCTTGACGTAAATGAAGTGTGCCTTATGTTCTTTTCCTTTACCTTTCATACTGCTCTGGTACACAGGGTCTTTTCCTCTACACCTCACACCTCTGCCTGCCCCCAGGATTTCACACACACACACACACACACACACACACACACACACACTCTGAAGCAGAGCATGCAAGTAGGCTGAACCTTGCCCTGTAGGTACAAGCCAGACCAGAGCTAAAATGGAATAGAAAGAAAAAGAAAGAAAGAAAAAAGAAAGATTATAGACATAGATAGGTATCTCTAGGTGTATAAGGGATGATCAAAATATATGGTGAATTTTTCCATTTTAAAAAATGTTACAGGGGCCGGGGAGATGGCTCGGTGGAATAAGTGCTTCCCTGGCAAGCACAAGGACCTGAGTTCAATCCCCGGTTCCACAAAAAAAAAAAAAAAAAAATGTTACAGAGATGCCACTACTCCCCTCAGAATAGGCCCCCTTGCTTCCAGTACACTTATCCTATCATTCTAGCCACTTTGTGAAGCAATTCTGGAAGGCCTCTTTTTAAGTTCCTTTATAAGGTATGATTAAAAACCGTAATGAATGCTGTTGCTGAGCGCCACCCAAAAGAGGCTCGCAAAAACATCACAGCGTGTCTTCATTCACCTTATTCAACGATCTGGCACCATGGGGCTTCTGGCGCTTCCCCAAAGTCAAACTGACCATGAAAGGTAAACGTTCTGAGTCAGTTCCAGACATGGAGCCAGCCACAAAAGAGCAACATTCATAAAAGAACACTTACATCTGGCACCTTCTCTCGCCGCTGGTTCGCAGCAGCAAAGAAGTGGAGGGGGCTACTCTAACTTCTGAAACTACAGATGGGAAAACAACGTTTTCAACTTTTGCTTATTCTTTGAATAAATGGAAACTAGTTTCAAGAACAAAAAACAGAAAAGAGAACTTCAAGAACTGCTTCAGAAAGTGGCAAGAATAACGTGGTGTGTTGGAAATGGGATGGGGGTATTTTGAGGATTAACATGCAGTGTATCTTTTACTGTAATAAAATGTTTTAAATATCAACAGTCACTGTATTTTTTTTCATCATATCTCACTTGTATCTGGAGGGAGAAAGTCATCCAGAGAAGGTTGGATCCATGTATCGAACAGTATTGAATCAGAATGATAGTTTGGTGGAAGTGGCTCGAGGTAGAAATGTCAGGGCTGCCGGAGTCAATGGTGTTATTCTTCATAGTTTATTATAACTCTTATTCTTGTGCTTCTTTCTATAATGCTGACAAGTACCTTTTCTGTCTTTTATTCATAACTATGGCCAGACTACCCCAGGCTTTCATTCTCCATTAAATAAAGTGCTGCTTGTGGTATTTTATAACTCACAAGTTATCTTTTTCATTAATTCCACTCCTGATTAATATGGCACATTGTCATAGCTGACAAGTAGTCATGTGAGGTGTGATTTTATTATTTTTGAGACAAGAGAGCTGTAGTAAGACACAAACTCTACTAGAGCTGATGAATTGCTTCCCACCGTACCTTTGTCAAGTACTGAAGTCAGCTTAGTCGTGGAAAAAGCAATCACTCATACCTCCCCTGAATAATAAAACAGCACTTGAGCAAATGAGTAGATGGAGGTGGACGAGAAGATGCCCACTCATTTCCAACTTCACCTTGGATCGTTTCTCAATGCCTTAGTCTGGCCTTTGAGATTCTCTGAAGGCTGTCTCCTCCCTGAGTCTCCAGTTTGCCTTGCCAAATTCTGCACTGAATCCCATAACTTAAACCAGCAGTCTTATTTCTGTACCTTTCCCTGGAACACTTACCTGAATGAGGACTCAAGAATTCATCACAGGCTTTCTTCCTCTTCTCTTCTGTTCACAGAATAGTTAGCACGCACCTGTGTTCAAGGCACCAGGGGCGCAGTTAATCCAGTTCGGAGCTGCTTGGGGCACACTGGCAAGGCCACCAGGTTCACCACTCAGCATTGTCATAAATATGCTTCTAGCCTAACCCTTGCCAGCAACAAAGGTGATTTTGCCCCTTCTCCCCCAACCCTTTTATTCTATACAATAAAATGGGAGTCAGAGCCCAAGGGACGGAGGGGATTGTTGTTTATTATGAGGTGGGGGGTTGAGATCCAGCACTAAGCCTGTCTAGGCCACCGGAGGTGATGCCAGGGGACAGTACAGTCCCGGTTCTAAGAGTTTAGATCCTAATAAAGGGAGACAGCTTCCAATCAAAAACAAAAAGGATAAATTCAGATGACGGAAGATGCTTGCAAGAAAATAAACTAAGAAATGACCTAGAGCCAGAGTGGAGGGGGAGGCTTTAAATAGGGGCTGAGGGGAAGCGTCTCTGAGGAGGGGACTGAGTGATGTTCAGATGTGTGGGTGACAGATACCAACTGGCAAGACGCAGGTGGCAGCTCCACAGGGGAAAGAGCATGAGGTCTGCAAGGGCAGACTTGTGTGGCCTCAGCTAACGCAATAAGATGAACAGTGAGATGAGCTCAGAGATGTGGGCAGGGAACAGAGGACATAAGAAAAAGAACTTGGATTTTCTTCCAATTGAAGCCCAAAGTGATTTAAAGTAACAGATCAGATATAATGATTTACATTGTTAAAGCTTTTAATTTATAGATTCATAGGAAGTATAAAAAATTTATAGACTGGTCTTATAAATCCGTCACCTTCCTCACCAATGTTAGCAGCTTACATAATTATAGTTTGTAAGCAGGAACACCAAAACGACACCCAGGATTTGGGGGCAGATTTATCTACATGGACAGGCGCTGATCAGGACCATTCCTGAAATATCAGGATAAGTAAGCAGGAAGTATAGAGGCAGAACAGCTTGTGAATTAGGGATTGGTTTATACGATGTGCATCATAGTACCTGGCTGCTTCTAAGAGACAGGAGCAACTAAAATGGAACAGGAACTGTTACCTAGGCAACTAAGGATGTTACGCTACATTTCACCCCTCTTTTAGTTTCCCAGGGAAATCTTTTCTCTTTTTAATTTTATGTATTTAGTACAGAGTCTCACTTTGCAGTGTGCACTACCACGCCTGGTATTTGTGGCTGGCTCGCTGGGCCTGGGGCAGGGCTGGCATGGCACACAGTATCAGGGATTGAACCTGGGTCCTTGCACTTGCCTAGGCAGGTGCTTAGACCACTGAGCTATCTCTGCAGCTGACTCCCTGGCAAATCTTTTCTGAGTATATTACTGTGATCTTCTGAGACAAGGTCCAAAAAGAATCTAGTGCTGTCTGTTCTGTAGCATTATTCTGGCAAGGAGATGAGGGTAAATGGGAGGGAGACTGACAGGTTTGGTGCACAGGAGTCGGTCACTACTAACTTGAAGAGGAGGTCTCTTCCCAGACACAGTACAGTGACTGGCTTACACAGTAATTCATGTTTTATGAGATCTCTTCTCAGGCTGAAAGTTCATGCTGGGCAGAAGGGACTAGAGATAAGTGTCCCAGTTGCCCCAGTGACGGTAAATTTTTTCAGAGAGAACTTTTGAAAGCAGAGAGTTCTGTTGCGTTGTCTACAGGAAAGTCACAGGTTTGTCCCAACTTTTGCAATCACTTTAGGAGCCCAACTCAATAGAGCTTGATCTGTCTTATGTATTCAGGCCCGACAGGATGCAACTCAGTTCTCAGGGCTGACAGTTGAATTTTCCTCAGTCAAAACGTGGAATTCAGAGGGATCCACTGACAGTCATTGTCTCAGTTACTTTTTACTGGTTGCTGGGACAAATACCCGGCACTCAAAATGAAGGAAAGTAAAGGTTTATTTAGCTCACGGTTAGTGGAAGTTTCAGTCCATACTCCACTGGCTCCAAGGCAGAAAACAATAAAGACAGAGGAGGAGGAGGAGCTACTGCATCTATCAAGCCTCTCACTTCCTTCTAAGCTGACTGCAAAGTGGAAGTGGTGCGGATGCATCCATGAAGCCCCGCCAAGGAAGTGGGGGAAGGGCATAATCCTGCCTCAACCCCTTTCTATACCTTTTTTGTGTTGAGTCACTCTAGGGCAGGCCTCCCTGCTAGGGTGGGGCCCCCAGACCCCAGGGCATGGAATTGCCGAGCAGATCCAGCCAAGTTTCTAACATCTCAAGTTGACACAATATATCAACCACCACAGTCATTCCAGGCGGGCATTAGATGACATCATCTGACCAGGATAGGCATGTAAGCAGAAGACTCTGGCGGGGAGGGCCTCTGTGACCCCGTGGCCGAATGCAGGCAGTGGCTAGCTGGAACCAGTTTGTTAGCTGAAAGTAGATGATTCAGGAGCAGGGAGTGAAGCTATAGGTGCTGGCAGCAACCGTAGCAGCCAGGGAGGGTACCAGGGCAAAATTCTCAGGAAAAATGGGCCTCTTTTTCCTTTTATTTATTTATTTATTTATTTTCCTTTGCTATATAGGCAGCCAAGGACTGCAAGGACTGCATGTTTTAACAAATTAGTTCCCATTTTATCTGCCTATAGCGTATATTGTGTACCATGACTGATAGAGCAACAGAGAAAGGGTTGGTGTACCCCAGAGAAAGACCAGATGCCCATCTGGCCATGCCCCTCAGGGGGACCTAGATGCAGCTAAGGAAAGTGTGAGGCCTCTGTGATACCTTATGTTGATCACCGAAGAACCACAGGTGAGGGCCCAGCCGGGGCCACTACCAGCACTTCCCAGTCTTGGTGTGCAGATGGAGCAAACTGTTGCTTACACTGCCCGTTCACTCACTCACACACTCATTCAGCAGGCACTCAGAGGTTAAATATTCCAATCCCCCTTCCCTAGAGAATGGCTTTAACTAACAAGAGCTGATTAAGCTCTTCTACTAGAACTGAGCAGGGTTGACAGGATGACTAACTAGGGTGCCCTCCAGGGGTCTTACTGGAATCAGGCAGGCATGCAGACAGACAGATAGGCAGACTGGCAGACAGATTGTGTCCTTCTCCCTTTGGGGTCTGATGTGTCCCACGCAAGCATAGAGCCAGAATTTTTCCTCCAGACCTGTGAAGGGACTTGAGAAGGATTTTGCTCCATCTGTGAAGAGTGTGGCTGGTGACTAAAGAGGTCAGCATAGTCAGTCTTCCTTGGTGATACACTAGATGGAATGGCAAGCAGAAATACAAAAGCAGCACCCAGGATTTGGAGGCAGATTTATTTACATCAACAAGCTCATTCCCAGAATAGCAGGCCCTGATCTCTGGTGGTCTAGGGCTTGTATGAGATAAGCAAGCAGGAAGTATAGAGGCAGAGTGGAGACTGGTTTACACCATATACATCATAATGACCAGCTATGCATCACGTGACCACCATTCCTAAAACAGTAGCAACAGGAACTGGAACAAGATCTATTACCTGGGCAACTAACAAACTGAAGTATACTGGCTGGAGGGGGATGCCGGCAGCAACTGTAACAGCTAGGGAGGGTGCCAGGGCAGAATTCTCAGGAAGAATGGGCCTCTACATTTTCTGCTACAGTATAATATGAATAGCATGACGTTGACATCACTGTGTTCCACAGAGTGATTCAGACCTTAGCAGTCTTGCATGGGCTCATTTGCAGAGTGTGTGTGTGTGTGTGTGTGTGTGTGTGTGTGTGTTTATTAGCTATTGTATTACATTTATACCTTCCCATAATCACCACCGCAAAGTTATATCACTCCAAGTCTCCACTACACTACGCTCTGTACTCACTTTGATCCTCTCCCCAAAATCCCAACCAATCTGTTTCCCAACTCCTAAATGCAACATTCCAAAACCATACAAACGAAATTATAAGTATTGGCATTTTGAAATTTTTTTTTCCATTCATCAAAATTTCTCTGTGATCCATTGAACTTGTTGCTTGCATCAGTAATTCATTCCTTTTGATTGCTGAGTAGTGTCTCATGATATGGGTGTGTCATGGTTCAACCATCTACTCAACAAAGGTTGTTTCTAGTTTATAGATAATATCAACATTCCTGTACATATTTTTATACAGACATACATTTTACTTCTCTAAAGCAAACATCTAGGAGTGTAATTGCTGCACTGCATGGTGAGTACATTTTTATTTTTTTTTATTTTTTTGGCAGAACCAGGGATTGAACCCAGATCCTTGCGTTTGCCAGTCAAGCACTTATCCTACTGAGCCATCTCCCTGGCCCCTGTGGGTGCATTTTTAGTTTGAAAATAAACTTTGCTGTTTTCCAAGGTGGCTGTACAACTTTACATTCCCACCAGCAATGTGCTATTAGTAATTAGTTTATCTGCATCCTCACCAACAGTGGTGTTAGTGGTTATTTCATTTTAGCCACTTTGATTGGTATCCAATGACAGCTGATTTGTGGATAGGAGATTGTAAATGGTTCTTCAGTTTGTTAGTTGCCCAGGTAATAGACCCTGTTCCAGTTCCTGTTGCTACTGTCTTAGAAATGGTGGTCACGTGATGCATAGCTCATTATTATGATGCACATTGTACAAACCAATCCCCAGTTGTCAAGCCACTCTGCATCTGTACTTCCTGCTTGCTTATCTCATGTAGGCCCTAGACCACCAGAGATCAGGGCCTGATATTCTGGGAATAAGCTTGCTTATGAATGTCATACGCATTACCTTAATAGTTAATAATGTTGAACATCTTTTCATGTACTTATTTGCTATCTGCACATACTTTTTCTTTGGTTGTTTTTTTTTTGGGGGGGTGGGATTGCTGTTATTGTGTTTTTCAGAAGAAGCTGTTTGTTTGTTGGGATTCTTTGATTTGGTTTTTCTGTTTTGGCTTTCGGAGCCAAAGTCTTGTTGTGCAGCCCAGGCTGTCCTTGAACTTGCAATCCTTTTGCCTTATCCTCTTGAATGCTAGGGTTACATCTGGCTTGCATGTCATTTTTTGGTAAAATATCTCCACACATCTGTTGTCTATCTTCTAATAAGATTGTTTATATTTACTGTTGAATTTTAAGGGATATTTCTGTATTCTATATACAAGCTATTCATCAGATATCTGGTTTCCTCTTAGTCTATAGGTTTCTACCTTCCATCTGAGGTCTCTCACAGAGAAAATGTTTTTAATTTTGATGAAGTTCAATTTATCATTATTTTTTCTTTTTGTAAAGTGCTTTTGATGCCAAATGCAAGTCATTTTCATTTTTTCAGAGGTCCCTAAGGTTTTCTGAAAACTGTTTTATGTTTTTATTGAACCATTGACTCTAGCCTGAGTTAACTCTATAAGCATTAAGCAAGGGTTTTGTGGTGGTGGTTTTCTCCTGTGGGTGTCATTGCACCACCAGGGTTTGTTGAAAAGACTGGCCTTTCGCCATTGAACCGCTTTTGTATCTTTGTCAAAAATCTTTTGAGCATAGCTGCATGAGTCTCATTCTGGTTTCTTTATTCTGTTCTATTGACCCGTGAGTCTATCTGTCTGCCAACACCACATTGCCCTGATTACTATAGTACATAGTAAACTTGCTATTATGTGAGGTGATTTCCGCTCATGTTATGCTCCCTTTCCAAATTTGGTTATACTTCTCTAGGTCTTTTATTTTTTTGTCTTGCCGTATACACTTAGAATAAGTATCTCTAGCGAGGGTTATAGCTCAGTGCCTGCCTGGCAAATGCAAGGTCCTTTCCCCAAAAAATAAGCATCTCTAATCAGCACAAAATCTTGATGGGATTTGATAGGAATTGTATTTTTTTTTTAATGTATTTTGTTGTTGTGGAATGTTACTATGCAGCTCGGACTCGTGGTGACCCCTCCTGTTTTCAGCCTCTCCATCGCTAGGATTATAGGCATGCACCACCATGCCCGGACTCTGAACAGCTCAGCCTGCCCTAGGGACTAAGGTGGCAAGGCATGTGATGCCAAGGACCTAACTCTGGTCCCTGCACTTGCCTAAGCAGGAGCTTTAGTCCGCTGAGCTATCTCGCTGTCCCCCCGGGAATTGTATTAAACATCTAAATTTGAAAAAAAAATTGATATCTTTACTACTTTGAAGTTTTCAACGAGCAAACATGGTATACCTCTCATTTGTGCAGCTTTTCTTTCTTTTATGGAAAAGAGACAAAACAAAATTTCACAAGATACAAGAATAATATTAGTTAATACATTGCTTATTATTATCTTTAAAGTAGTTACTCAGTGTACAAGATATGGTCATAAAAAATTCTCCAATCAATATTAGTGCAAACTTCCCTTTTCTTTAAACTGAGATGAATGGTATAATTAGCATGTTTTCTGCCTTTTTCCTCCCTTCCTTTTCTCCCACTCTAGTATTTTTTCCTTTTTAGCAAGTTCTTTTCATTTCACAATATCTATTATACATGTTAGACCTTACTTACACTTTTAGTTTTTCATGCCAGGGAAACAATATGATGTTTACTCCTGTGAGTCTGATTTATTTCATTAATGAGTATGGTCTCAAGTAGCATCCACTTATCTATAGAAGTCACAAGCTTATCCTTCTTTATGGTGAGTAGTACTTCATTGTATAAAAGCACCACAACTTTTTTTATCTGTCCCTCAGGCAGATAGGCATTTGGGTTGTTTCCAGGATTTAGCTATTATAAATCGTGCTGCTATAAACACTGGTGGACATACATTGCTATGACTAGATGTTTTTAATTTTTCTGGGATGATATCCCTAAGCAGAGTAGCCGAGTCAAATGAGACCCCTAATCCCAGCTTTTTTGAGGAGTCTCCATACTGATTTCCACAGTGGTCGCACCAGTCTACACTCCCACCAACAGTAGAGCAGCGTTCCTTTTTCACCACAGCCCCTCCAGCATTTGTTATTGATTCATTTCTCAATGGCAGTCATTCTTTCTGGAAATGGAATGCCAGTGTTGTTTTAATTTGTAGCTCTCAAACGACCGATGATGATGAATATTTTTTCATAGATTTATTTACCATTTGTATTTCTTTACCTGAGAAATGTGTATGCATCTTAAATGCCCATTTTTGGACTGGGTCTTTGAATTTTGGAGGCCTGATTTTTTTTTTCAATTCTTTATATATTCTAGATAGAAATCTTTTCTGAGGGACAGTTGGCTAAGATTTTCCCCCCTATTTGTGGGTTTTCTTTTCACTCTGTTGGTGATTTATTTTGATGTGCAAAAGTTTTTTAGTAAGATGAGCTTCCAGTTGTTAATTCTTTGAAGTATTTCTTCCTGTGCAGTTTGGGTTTTGTTCATGAACTCTCTGCCTACACCTATGTCTTCAAGATTTCTACTTACTTTTTCTTCCAGTAGGTTGAGTATTTCTGTTAGATCTTTGATCCATTTTAACTTTAGTTTAATGCCTAGTGATATACATGGGTCTAATTTCAGTCTTCAGCATATAGAAAGCCAGTTTTTCCAGCGCCATTTATTGAGAGGCTTTCTTCCAGTGAATATTTTTAGCTGCTTTGTCAAAGATAAGGTGGCTGTGTTTGAAGTTGTCTGAATCTTATCTGTTTCACTGATCCTCAGGTCTGTTTTTTGCCCATGCTATTTTGATTTTATCACAGTAGCTTTGTAGTGTAATTTCATGTCAGAGATTGTGCTATCTTTTGCCTTTCCTTTGTTACCTAGGATTGTTTTTGTTTTTCTAGGTTTCTTCTTGTTCCCAAGGAATTTAGAAATGTTTTCCCTAGTTCTGTGAGGTTTGTTAATGTTATTTTGATTCAGACTGCATTAAATCTACATAAAATTTTTGGAAGTATGACTATTTTCACTATGTTGGTTCTTCATATTGAAGAGCAAGGGATGTCTTTCCATTTTCTGATATCCTCTATCTCCTTTTTCAGAGTACTGCAGTTTTCATATATAGTACTTTTGCTTCTTTTCTTAAGTGGATTCTTTAATATTTGTGTGTGTGTGTGTGTGTGTGTGTGTGTGTGTGTGCTATTGTGAAGATTGTGGTTTCCTTAGTTTCTGTTTGTTTTTTGTGCACAGGAATACTGTTGAATTTTTAGTGTGATTTTGCATCTAGTTATGTTGCTGAATATGGATATTAAAACTAGAAGTCCTTTGGTGGAGTTTTTGGGCTCTTCTTTATAGAGTATCTTGTCATCTGTGAATTATAATAATTTAACTTCTTCTTTTCCTATCTTTATTCCTCTTATTTCTCTCTCATCAAATTGGTCTGGCTAAAATTTCCAGAACTGTGTTGAACAGGAGTGATGATAGTGGACACTCTTGTCTTGTTTCTGATTTTATTTTATTTTTACGTATTTGGTATAAGATCTCATAGTAAGTCACAGTGTGATCCTCCTGTTTTCAGCCTTCCCAATGCTGGGATTACAGGTATGTGCCACCATACCCAGTTTCAGTGGCTGGCTCAGCATACCAGGGGGCAGGGCTAATGCAGTATGTGGTGCCAGGGATTGAACCCTGGTCTCTGCACTTGCCTAAGCAAGCACTTAGTCTGCTTAGCTATCTTGCCAGCCCTTGTTCCTGATTTTAGGGTGAAAGCTTTCAGTTTTTTCCATTTAGTATGATGTTGGCTGTGGTTTTTATCAGACTGAGGTAAACAATATTTATTCTAATTTTGTGTAGGATTTTTATCATGAATGCATGTTAGACCTTATCAAAAGCTTTTTTTGCATTTATTAACATGATCATGTGATGTTTGTCTTTGGCTCTGTTGATGTAGTATACTACATTATTGATTTGAATATTTTGAACTATCCACACATTTCTGGGATGAAGCTCACTTAATCAAGGTGTATTATTTTCTTGATGATTTTCTGCATACAGTTTGCTGGTATCTTTTTTTTTTTGGCAGGGGGGAACGGTCTACAGGGTGTTCAGGGTGCCACCACTAGATTGGACTTGTAGTGATCCGCCTGTCTAAAGCCTCCCAAGAGATTACAGGCATGAGCCACCACGCCCAGTCTACTTTGCTGGTATTTTACTGAGGATTTTTTCATCTATGTTCATTAGATTGATTGGTCTATAATTCTCTTTTTTGGTTGGGTCTTTCTCTGTTTTGCTTATCTGATTAATACTTACCTCCAGGAATGAGTTAGGGAGTGTTTCTTCCTTTTCAAACTCATTAAAGAGTTTGAAGAGTATTGACAGTAAATCTCCTCTTTCTTGTAGAGTTTAGCAGTGAATTCCTCAGGACCTGGGCTTTTCTTTGTTGATAAGTTTTTAACTACATTTTCAATTTCATTGACTGATACTGAGTTATTCAGAACTTTTATATCATCTTGATTCAGCTTTAGTAATTCATACATATCTAGAAATCTGTCCATTTCTTCTGTGTCTTCCATCCTATGAGAGGAATGATTTTCAAAGTACATATCACTCATCTTCACAATTTCCACAGGATTTGTCGTCATTTCCTTTGCATTGCTCAGTGGATAAATTTGTCTTTTCTTTCATTTTTTGAAAATGTTGGCTAAGCATTTATCAATTTTACTTATTCTTTCAAAGAACTAGTTCTTTGATTCATTAATTCTCTGCATTAGTTTCTTAACTCAATTGTGTTAATTTCTGCTCTGATCTTTATAATTTCCTCCATTCTATGGCCTTTGGGCTTGACTTGCTCTTCTTGAAGTGCAACATTAAGTTATTTGTGTTCATTCTATTTTCCTGATATGAGAATTCACCATTATAAATTTCCCATTTAGAACTGCCTTCATTGTGTCTCACAATGAAAAAAAAAAGTATGCTCTATGTGGTTTTATTTAACTTTAGATATTGTTTAATTTCTTCTTTAATTTCATCTGTGACCCACTGGTTGTTAAGATGGGTATTATTTGATTTCCATATATTTATGTACTTTTTTGTGGTTTCTTTTGTCATTAATTTCCAATTTCACTGTACTATGGTCAGAGAATATGCATGGGATAATTTCAATTCTTTTGCATTTCTTTTTTTGTGTATTTAGTACAGGGTCCACAGGGTCTCACTACACAGATCAGATTCATAGTGATCCTCTTGTTTTCAGCCTCCCAAGTGCTGGGATTCCAGGCCCATGCCACTATGCCCAGTCTCAATCGATGTCTCAGAGTGTCCTGGGGGTGGGGACAGCATAGCACACCAGGGATCAATTCCTGGTCCTTGCATCTGCCTAAGTAGGTGCTTTAATCTACTGAGCTATCTGGCCACCTCTCTTTTACATATCTTTGTTGATTTTTTTTTCTAGTTGATCTAGCTCTTTGTCACAATGTTGTATTAAAGTCCCCCATTACAGTTATGCTGTTGTTTATTTTTTTCTTTCTTTCCTTTTTTTTTTTTTTTTTTTGCTTATTTGAGTTTTCATGTCTATTAATATTTGTTTCATATATTTGGAGCATACATATTTATGATTGTCATCTCTTCCTTTTGAAGTTTTCCCCCAACAAATAAATAGTGACCCTCTGTTTTTGTTTGCTTTGTCTTACTTTGTTTTTGCAGAACCGGGGTGTAGTGACCCTCTTTATCTCTTTTGATCATTCTTGGTTTGAAGTTCACATTATCTGCAAACAGAATAGCTACCCCTGCTTTTTTCTGGATTCTTGTCACATGGAATATTGTTTTCCATCATTGGACTTTCAGTCTATGAATTTCTTTTTGATTTAGTGTTTCTTGTATACCTAATACTGTTGGATTTTGTTTCTTGATCCATTCTGCCAGTCTGTTTCTTTTCAATGGTGAACTGAGGCCATTTACATGGATAGTTATAAATGTTACATATTGGCTTGTCTTTGTCATGTTATTTTCCTACACTGTTGGTTCTCTGCTTTTTCCCCTTGCTTATTTATCCTGCCTGGTGGTTTCTTTCTGTTGTTGTTCTTGGAATTGTGGTCATTCTTATCTCTGTCTAGAGAATCTTTCAGATGCTCTTGGCAGTTGGGTTGATCAAACCAACCCTTCTTTGTAGGGTTGGTTTGATGGTCATGAATTTCTTCTGTTGTTGTCATGAAAGTATCTTATTTCTCCATTAATTTTGGAAGATAGTTTTACAGAGTACATCAGTCTGGATTGGAAGTTTTCTTTCAGGACCTGAAATACTTGACTCTAAGCTCATCTTGACTTGATGGTTTGTATTGAGAAATCTCCCATGATTTTGATGGGCTTTCTACTGAGGTTTCTCTTCTCTAACAGCTTTTTATATTCTGTTCTTTTGCTGAATTTCTGAGATCTTGATTATTATGTGTCTGGGTGTAGATCTAGTTTGGTTAGGGTTAACTGTGTTCAGCATAGCTTATTGGGAATTGGAGATGTTCAGAATGTTGATAATGAGCTCAATCCCTTTCCCCTTGATCTTAGTCACATTAGGGTGCTTCTTTTTCTTCAAAGAGGCTGTGGCAGTTTGAAGTGACAAGCAGGGGGAAGAGGTACCATGGCTGACAGCTGAGCTGCCCTCCTGTTAGGGTGGCCATGAGAGAGTGACTACTAAATAGACAGAGATGACAACAAGGCAAGGGAAGTTGTTTCATCCATTATGCATGACAGGGGTATGGTAAGGAAGGCTATGGGGAAGAGAGGTAGACCCTGTGACAGCATTTGACCGGGCCAAACCCCCTACTGGCCAGAACAAGAAAAGGGGGAAGAGTTAGGTGCTTGTCTTCTTCCTGGTGGTTAGAAGTAAAAAGTGTTAAAATACTAGGAAGTGATGATTTTCAGAATGCATTATATTGTGAGTGTGTGCACATTAAATAGAAGTTCATATAATTCAGCTTTTATACTGGCTGTGTTTATAAGCTGGCTTACAAAATTCTTCCACATTTTACAGTTCCTCCCATGGGATGGTAAACACGCCCTCTCTTATCTCACTGACTGTACAAAGTCCCCAACAGGAGCCAACTCTGACAAACCAGACCATTAGTCAGACAACGGGGAGGGAGTAAAGTTGACTCTTGCTGAATGACCCAACTCCCTCCTCCAGCTCTGGATAACCATGGGTCATCCTAGAAGCTTCTGCATCATGAATACTACAACTTAGCCAGCCAACACCTCTTCTTAACACCTTTTCTTCCTTCTCTGCCTATCAGAAGGCTGGAAAAGTTAAACATTCATTTTTTTCAAGGTTCACGTGACTGAGTTGCCAGTGAGATCTAAGAAGCACTAGGGGATAGAGAGCGATCCGGAAAAGCTTTCAATTTCCTGATTAAAAATGTGGACCCCTTCCTCTTCTTCCTTTCTCAGACAAGACTAAGATGACTAGAGCTCAGTAGGTGTTTCGAAATCATGAGGCAACAGACATGAGAAAAAGCAGAGGACTGAAGAGCAACTGGCTGTGAGTTCGGTGGGCCCCGTACTAACACGTGACTCAGCAGTTCCCAAAGTTGGACTCGCTGCTGTGTGAAGGGAAAACTTGTTTTTTGTTTTTTTGAGTTCTTATGCTAACTGTTCTGCTATTGACAGCCAAGGTCATTCCCATCCTACAACATAGGCGTTTTGTCTGCTCTGGGTCCCATTGCACTCAAGAACTGAAAGGGAGTAAAAGGAAAAACAAGTGACACGCTGAGCACCATGCTGGGTGGTTTTCACACTGCATTCTCTTCAGGTTTCACAACACCACTATGAGGGATGACATTTACAGACATGTATAATTTATCATGGCTAGTCACACCACGCGTTTAAGGAAGACTTGACAGCACTTCACTTACGTGGACCCTGAAAAATTAATTGCAGTGGGAATTTGCAAAGGTTTGTACACAGAGAGAGAGAGAGAGAGAGAGAGAGAGAGAGAGAGAGAGAGAAAATTAAAAGTACATCACACAGACTTGTACTTTGGATAAACCGGACACAAGTTACATGCGGATGGATGTAGCATCCATACCTACCTCTGCCAAGCAGCTCCTGAGCACTCAGATTGATTCACATGTTCATGAACACCTTTCTTTTTATTAAGGTTCTCCTGGGTTGCAAGGTGATTAAGAAAAGCTCTTTTCCCCTTGGGTTTGGGTTGGCTTCCACTCAGGAGAAGGCCTTCTGGGTGGGGGCTGGGGTTTTCTCTTCAGGCAAGTCAGACACCTGTGTTTGCCAGGTGGCCTACTTATATTCTCGTCACTGGGACACAATACCTAACACCCACAATTCAAGAGAGGAAAGGTTTATCTTGGCTCACCTTTGTAGAGGTTTCAGTCCACAGTGGGCCGGCTCTAAAGCAGGGTGGTGTGGCAGAGGACAAATAGCTCATGGCATGGAAGCAGGAGACAGAGACAGACATCAAGGGAAGAGCATGGGAGAGAGACCCAGGCCAGGACCCAGCGACCCACCTCTTCTGACCAGACCACACGTCCAATACCAAGCCAGCCATACCACTCGTGTGACCTTGTCACCTCCCCAAATCCCACCTACGAGCATGTGAAGCTTTAGGGGATGCCCAACACCAGGGTTCTGGATTTTTCTTACTGGAAGTCAGGAGGAAACACAACAAGGAAAGTGCTTTTTCAGGGCTCAAGTAGTTAATTGGGACTAGAAATCATGGGCCTTTACCATATAGGGAAGGAGGAGGCTTCCCAGGCATGAGTTAGCAGGATACTAGGAAACTACAGATGACAAGGGAAAAAAGGGAGGGGCAGGTGACAAAAACTACATCATAGAAATTATATAAACAGCAAATACTATACTCTGTCTCTGGTATTAGAATTCTTCCTCTGAATGCCTATGGCACTTGAACATTCAACCCCACCTCTCAGAAGAGGTTTCATCTTCCCTACCAAACTACTACTTCTTTAAGGGTGAAGAGCAGCTTATTGAAACCATAAACTATGGAGAAAAAATCAAATGGACCCAGTTCTGCCACTTACTATTTGATCTGAAATACTTAAATTGCACTCTAGTATGTTATCTGAGACCCCTTGTTGGTTTTCTGAAAATCTCTCTCCCTTGTTAACAAAGAGGGCATGAAATTTAGTGTAAGCAAATCATAATGCCCACTGTACTTGTCATAGGTATGAACAGCAGAAAGCTGGACCACGCTGAGCAATTAGAGGCCTGCTCCAGGATTTTGCGTGGGGTGGGGTTGGGGGAAGGTGGGTGAGCAGTACCCTCCCTTCAGGCTACAGAATGGTTGTGGCAAAATGGTCTGTAAACCTAAGTTGTGTACATTTGTCCATAAAAGAAAAAATAGATTTAGTAACTATGGAAGCAGGATGGCAAAAAGAACATCATTGGTTTCTCAATTTATGACCCAACCAGTATTCCTTTTGTTTTAAGCCAGTTTGAATTAAATTTCTTTTACATGCAGCCACAGGCCTGAGACCATCTCTACAGTAAGAATAGTAATATTTACTCCTAAGAAAAAATGACGTGTAGCCAAGAACCTAGTCTGATGTGACCCCATCTCAACAGGCACTTTATTTGTACATCAATGTGTCATTCTCACCAACTAACACTCATTACATAGGCTGTTATTAGAGTGTTTTTCAAAGAAGGAAAAAATGATGACATGATCTGAAAAATGCTTCGTTAGGCAAATTCTTCCCCAAGGGACTTTTCAGAGTCTCTAGTCTTCTAATTTGCATCAAGAATTCCCAAGTAGGCAAAGTCACATAGCCACAAACCTTATGACAAAGAGATCCTATGAACACATTTGGGGAGCTGCTTTCTCCATGGTTAATTCAGGGGCTGTGCTGGGACAAATGCTGCTGCAGTGACGGTCTGACTATCACCACCCAGTTCCTTTTCTACCAGAGTACAAGTCTGATAGATTCACTCCACAAATATTTTATTTTTATTATTCATACAGTTGAAAGTGTAATTTTGACTTCACCACAGACATGACTTCAGGCGAGGAATTCATCAGCTTCACCCTCCATATAAAATGAATGCAATAAGAAATGGGAGAGATTAACTAGAAAATGATGGTGGACAGCTTTGAAAATTGAGGGGCATTGCAATGCTTACTGATTAATAGCTACCATGCAATTGTGAGGTTATAAATAGCTCTTCATCGAAGCAGAGGAACCCAGAGTGCCTCACTACTTTTTCACTTGTTGCCATTTGATTTAGTCCATTAGCTCCACCAACCTATAATTAGTGCAACACCCTGGAAAATTAATACAGCCTGATGACTCAACATCAGGGAAATGAAACAGACTTCTAAATAATGTTAGAATTAAACTGAACCTTGAAGGCTAGGTCCTCCTTGGTTTCAGAGGGAGGAGCCTCCAACCCTGATATTTCAGCTAAATACAGAAAAATCCATCTGCCTGTTTCATCTATTGAATTTCAGCTGCTATCAACATAAACAACTGCAAGCTGTTACAACATAACTACACATTCCTTACAGGAGGCTGAAGAAGGAAGAACATCACCAGTTCGAAGCCAGTCTAGGCTACGTATGGAGTTCAAGGCCAGCCTGAGCTATATAATGAGACTCTGTCTCAAAAAAAGAAAAAAAGACAAAAGAAAAAAGGTCAAGAAATTAAAGGACAAGATAGAGAATTTCAGCATAGATTTAAAAAAAAAAAACTGAAGTGGGGTCAGGGATGTAGCTTAGTGGCATAAGTGCCTGACTGGCAAATGCAAGGTCTTGAGTTTGATCCCTGGAACCACACACACACACACACACACACACACACACACACACACAAAAAGGAACTAAGTGAAATTATAAGACTGAGGACTGGACAGCTCAGCAGACTAAAGCTCCTGTTTAGCCAAGCACAGGGACTGGGGTTCGATCCCTGGCACCACATCCCATGCCAGCCCCACCCCCAGTGTATGCTGAGACAGCGACTGAGACTGGATGTGGTGGCGCACGCCTGTAACCCCAGGCTGGGGAGGCTAAAAACTGGAGGATCTGTGTAGGGAGACCCTGTAGACCCTGTACCAAATACATAAAAAAAGATATTATAAGACTGAAATATATAATAACTGAAATTGATAGTTTAATAAATGAATTAAATAGCAGACAAGGTATAACTAAAGATAGAATTTGTGAACTGGAAGACAGGAAAGAAGAAAATATCTGTATCAATGTGCAGATTGGCAAAAGAATAGAAAGAAAAAGCATAAGAGACAGAAGTCATCCCATCAAAAATTCTCACACTACATAATTGAACATTCGGAAGAAAAGGGAGAGACAGTGAAACAGAAGTAATATATGAAAAAAAAGGGGGGATTTCAAGCTAATGAAAGATTCAAGGCGCAAACTCTATGGAGGGTAAATGCAGAGAAAACTATATTTGGGTACATTTGCATACAACTGCTGTAAACAATGAATCAAATAAAGATCAAATAACCCTTACACATATTCTGATAAAGCAAAGCTCAACTCTTCATTTCAAAGTGGTTACCTAGGAAGGCTAACTGGTTTTATCTAACTGGGTTCTCAGTTATTGCTCTTTCTCCTTATAAACCATTCTTCACCCTGCAATTGGGCTGACCTTTTAAATGTTACACAACATTTTTTTTTTTTTTTTTTTTTTTTTTGGTGGAACCGGGGATTGAACTCAGGCCATTGCGCTTGCCAGGGAAGCACTTATTCCACTGAGCCATCTCCCCAGCCCCAGGTACACAACATTTTATGAGTGCTGGTGCACACCTATAATTCCAGCACTTGGGAGGCTGAGGCAGAAGGATTGCCCTGAGTTTGAGGGTAGCCCAGGCTACATACTGAGTTCAAAGCCAGCTTGAACTATATAGCCAAATCTTGTCTCAAAAACAAAACCCCAAACCAAATAGAATTTAAGTAACATTACCTCACTTCCCTGCCTAAGTGTTTCATAGCTTCCCAGTCCCTCAGTATGAAACGCAAGCCTTTCATCACAGTTTGCACGGCCCTCTTGGGTGTGGTGTCTACTTTTCTAGTTCTCTTCCTCACTCTTGCCTCCAGAATGATCCATGCCAGCTCTACTCTGCCTGTTTTGGGTTCTTCTGAATTGCCTTACTCTCACCCACTGAAGGCCTTTTATCTTTCAGAACTTTCTTCCCTCATCCCATATTTCTTTTCCTGGCTTTCCTACATTTGGTGACTTTATAGTTTAAATGTCACTTCCTCTGGGAAACATTCCAAACTTCTTTTTAATGATTTTTAAAATTTTTTTTATCAGAATCTAGTCCAGCCCAACCACAATGAGTACTTCTTCCTTGTTTTTTTTTTTTTTAAGTGGAACCGGGGATTAGAACTCAGGCCCTTGTGCTTGCCAGGGAAGCGCTTATTCCACTGAGCCATCTCCCCAGCCCTTAAAAATCTTTTATCTGTTTGGTACAGGTCTCCCTATGCAGCCACAACTTGTAGTGATCTTTCTCTCTCAGCCTCCCCAGCGCTGGGATTACAGACATGCACCATCACTCCCAGTCTTGCTGGCTGGCATGGCACTCCTGGGGATCTAGGGCCAGCATGGCCTATGGTAACTGGGATCGAACCTGGGTCCTTGCTCTTGCCAGGCAGGTGCTTAGACTGCCAAGCTATCTCTGAAGCACCCCCAGGTTTAAGATTGGTAATTTAGCTTCATGACCCCTCAAGCAAGAAATTTGCCGCTTACACCCTTAAATCATCGTATCAAAGCACCTATCACACATTACAGGATTTTTTAAAAAAATTTTATTTTTTGACGGGCTCAAGCTGCCTTAAGGGCAGGTCTGGTAAGGCATGAGGAGCTGGGGATCGAACCTCCTCGGTATCCTGTGCCTGACTGAGTTGCATAAGCAGGCGCTTAAACAACTGAGCTAAACAGCAGGCCCCCTATCATACATTATAAACAACTTCATGATTGCTGCTTATTCATCTCCTTTGACAGGAAGTTCCAAAAGGGCAGACAGAAACTGCGCATGTGCAGCTCACAAACGTCGCCCTAGTCCTCAGCCTGGCTCAAAATATTCAATAAATAATTTAAAAATTACTAATTAATATTAGAAACTTTCATGCCTTGTCTTCAAGATAGTCCATCACACTTCTACACTTAGCTATATTTTTTTTCTTTAGAACTTTTCTAGAGAAAGAATATATGTGAACTGAATGTAACTTAAAATATTTTTTAAGTCTGTAACATTTTCTGGATTTTACTGCAATAAAAATAAAATGTAAATTAGATGTATGAATATTCATTTCCTAGTACCCACCCATGCGATCCCAATTCAATAGGACTTAAAGTGCTTGCTTGCTTCCTTACACAGAGAACAGTGTGATTTTACTACAGTCCTTGCATCCTCAGATGACACCGGCTTTTCAGTCACTCCAGGATCTGGTTCAAAAATGGCCTTTCTTGTTTTTGGTAGCCTTTTGTGGCTCCTTCCCAGTTTTAATCACAGACTTTGTTTTTCTCTGCTTCCTCTTCTCAGCTAAGCACAGCTTCCTCTGTCGTGTTCTGTAAACCTGCCACTGTTGATGAGTCTTTTGATGTGCCATCTGAATCCGCAGACCCTGGCTCATTACCGCTAACATTTCAGCTCAGATTTTAGGGGCAAGTGTTTCTTCTCTCCCCTTGCAGTTCATTTCACAAGTCAGTCTCTGAGTTAACTCCTCAAAGACAGGGCAAAATCAAGTGCTCTCACTTTGCGATAATTTTTTGTCTGTTTTGTTTCTTTTCACATTACCAGGGCCAAGAACAAAACCTGGCTCCTGGTCAGTGGTACCTACTTGAGGACATGAAGCACAATGACAGGTGCTCTGGGACAGGCTACTTACTTTTATTCTTTGTCCACCAGATACAGACCCTGAAAACTTCATTGGTCCCTAAATGTTTGTAAGACCACTTCAATGTCTACCTTAGGACCCGATCCAATTTTAGGGAATTTTTCCTTAGGTGATTACATTTTATACTGATGTTCAGAATGGAAGATAGATATTTTCATTCACAAATTAAAGAGACTTTATTTCCTTTGGAATATAAGGCCTAATTGTTATCTAGCCTTTAAGAATAAGAATAAAGAATACTTCATGTAAGTGTAAAGGAATAGTGATAGATTCAGCCTGTAAATCAACATGCTTGTGTTGAGAAATGCGGTGGGAAGTTACTAGGCAAGAAGACTTCGTGGTCAGGGGGAAGATACTGGAGCTACTGGTGGAGAGAATGCAGAGAAAATTTCTGGCTATTGCCAGTAATTTAAAGCTCAGGGTACAGCGTAAGTGGAGATCTTTGTGAGCGCTGGGTTGCAAACTGAGGTGGTCTGATAGGACGAGAGATCAGCTGGTGGACTGCAGGTTCAGGAATAAGCCAGGACAAGGCGCCGGCGGTCAACCAAGTCATCAAGTGCATAGTGAAACTGGGAAAGGCGGCAGGAGTCTAGAGAGGGTGCGCAAGGGCCCAAGAGAAGCATGACTTGCAGGGGACGAAAGGCGGAAAACAGCAAAGACGAGGGTTTCATAGCCCCCGAATGGCACCACTCCAAGCAGAAAGAGAAAGCAAAAGCAGCAGACCGTCCATGGGGCGAGGAACGCTGAGCACAGACACACGCAGGGATGGGGTGCGCCCTGCGCCGACTTCTGGGGCAGAAACGTGGGCAGGCGTCCCGGGGCCCAGGCCTCTGTGGCTGCAGGAGAAATGCGCGCGTCGGGGGGCTTTTCACAGCGCTGGGTTAGAGAAAACAGGTTCTAGGCTCTCCGCGGGTTCCAGCGTCTAGAATTTTAGGGAAGTCGTCGGGCAGGCAGGGGATGCACTGCGAGTCAGCCGGGCTCCGCGGCCCCCTCAGTCGGCCGCGGCGCGCTGCGAGGGAGACGGGCGCCAGGTCCCCGGAGCC
>NW_004524732.1:4404822-4450712 GCF_000260255.1 Octodon degus
CCCGGTGCCCCCGCGGAGGGCCGGTCGCGGGAGTGGGGTGCGGGCGGCTGGGCCGGACCCGCTGGCCGCGCGCCGCGTGTCGGGGGAGCCTGCGGGACTCTGGCTTTAGAGCGGAGTGGGATGGGCCGGCCGGAGGCGGCCTTGGTAGGGGTCGGAGGAGGGGACTGCTCGGCTAGGACTGAGGCCGGGGTTTCTAAGTTAGGGGTCCGAAGGAGCGGACGTGAAGCGGGGCCTGAAGTGGGGAGTGCGGAGCGAGTGAGTGGCGTTGAGGAGAGGCGCGACCGGAGCCGCCGCTGTAACTCGGGCTGGACAGTGGGGACTGGGCTTTGCTAAGGTCGGGCGTGAAGGTGTGGAGGAGAGGCCTGGGCAGGGGCCAGCCGCTGCCGAGGACATTAGTGGGAGCCTGAAGCCGGGCCCTCACCTGGGTCAGGGAGTGCTGGATGTAGGTGAAGCCCAAATGAGTTTCTAGCCCTAGTGAAGGTGACAGTGACGTGCGCGGAGTCCGGTGGGGGCAGGGGAAACAAGCGAGAAGGAGGGGGGATCTGGAGAATGGCTCCAGGCCGGTGGCTTTGATCAGAGACCTAGAGGCCAAGTGCACAGCCAAGGCTGGCCAAAAACCTATAGTTGTACTTTGATTCTACCTATTATTCGAAGCTCAGGTCTTTGATTTGGTTCTCATAGACATGCAGAGTAGTCTCAAACTGCTTCTTCTCTTCTACTTTTGTGTGTACTGCTGCTAAATAAATTCAGCCTTAAAACTTTGAGTTAAACATGGTGAAAAATCACACAGACCTTTGATGTCAGAGACCTGGATTCAAGTTAATACTATGTCATCGCTATTATAGGGTAAAAGACTTACAAAATGTATAAACAGCAAATTCAGAGAGACACTGGATGTTCAGCGAACGAGGACCTTTCCTTATTTCTTAAAATCAAAATCCCTGGTTTCTCACCATCTACCGCAAAGAGTTTTAGAACCACAGGGACAAACTCTGGTCTAAATATTCTCGCCTCCAGGCTCCCTTGTGTTCACAAAGTACCAGCCTGTGATCCTGCTGGCCTGAACTGTTATCAGGGGTAGGCCAGTCCCGATGGCCAGTATTCAGGAACTCTCCTCTGAAATGAATGGTGCAGCCTCCCCTAGGCCAGATCCACAGGTCAAGGAGAAATGAATTCTGACACTGCTTCAAAAAGAAACTTGACAGCAAACTCAATCTCTTGTGGCAGTTCACCTACAAACAGCCATTCCCAGTTCTCTGTACAGTATTTAAATGTTCAGGCAGCTAGCTTAAGGTCACACCATCAAGAATTGTAATGCGATTTTCAATCCTAGGAACTACTGTCTGGCAAAAAACCAAAATTTCTCATGTAATGTAGACACACACTGCGCTTTGTATAGTTATACAGACGCCCTCAGAAAAAGCAGTGTCTCTTGATTTCAAAACTGGGTCAAAACTGGAAGGAACAAGGGGAGGAGGGATGGAACTGGCACCAAGAAGCATATTTCTTAAAGTGACCTTGGTTATGTGGGAATTTTTTTTTTAAAAAAAACTTCTCTTAAGTAAGAATAATACCAGTTTTCACTTCCACGGTGACTGGGTAGCAGAGGGCCACCTAGCAAGTGTGTGGAAGTCTGGAACCAAGAAACCTTAAGCAGAAACTTGCGGGGGACTGGTGAAATGCCACTTTCATCCTCCAGCTCCTTCAGCCTGAGCAACTGCTGCTAAAGTGACAGTAAAGGGGCAGAACATTACTCAGCTCAGAAGGCTTAGCTTGAATTATCCAATCCCGCGAACTGGAGATCTGTGGTCAGGCCCAGCTTCTCCCCTGCATCCCAGAATGCACTCCCTAATCAATCTGACTGAAATTCCTTCCATGAACTACTATTTTTCTGCAAAATAATCCCCAGCCCTGTTGCTTCTGGTTGATTTTTTTCACCTTATTTTAGTAAGTGTATCTTTATCTTGCTCACATCCCTAACTAAAGAGACTCAGGAGGCAAGAGGATCAGATCACCGCAGGTTTGAGGCCAACCTGGGCTACACAGCAAGACCCAGTCTCAAAAAAAAAAAAAAAAAGATAATAATAATAATAATTAGTTCAGTTCCCCTGTTTTGCAGATGCTCCCCTTCAGGCACCAAAGGGAAGTGACTTATCTCTACAGAGCCAGCTAATGGAAGAGGGGGCTGGAACTGTAAGGCTTGTGTCTTTTCTCCCTGTCAGCTGCCTCCCTTTCAAAAAAGGGAACCAGAAGCAGCAGTGGATTAAAGGGAAAGAGGAAAAAAAGAGAGAGAGAGAAAGAAAAACAACTTACCCTTTTTCTCAACACTTACTTTAAATTTTGTATTTTTTGTTTTGTGGATTGCACAGTTTCAGATGTCCTCCTAAAAGTGCTTGAGAATACACAGAATAGAACCTAATGGGTTAAAAAGCAAAAAGGAGGACTGGGTGCTAGTGAGCTTGCCTAGCATGTATGGGATCTGCTTTTATCCTCAGCACTCAAAGGGAAAGAAAAGAAAAAAATTAATACATGCATTTTGTGTTTGTAGTTTGGAGACTGCAGTGCTTCTCTCATTCAGCTAAGGCCTTCCACGCCCCAGGGCAGGAATGGAGTGAATAGGACATGGCGTTTACCTTCTAGTACAATTTAGTCCCAGGCTCTCATTTTACAAAAAGTAACTTACCAAGGTCATGGAACTAGTTAGGGAGATCAGCTTAGTAACTTGGGGCCCTGCTATAAATAGGATTTGGCTTAAAAATTAAAATTTGGGAAAGTAAAAGCAGCAAATTTCTGTTTTGCAGAAGCAACACTGCATTTGGAGAGACTCAGCCAACAAAACACGTGGAACTTAAGTTGCCTTTTTCATGTCCTCCAGTGAAGCAAGGTGTTGCTTTGCAGGAAGACTGTGTTGTGTTCTTGTACTGTTGGGCGTCAGTATACTTCTTGATCTTGCTCTGGGTCTCGGTTGGACTTTGAGAAGCTCTTGTACTTCAAAACCGTACCCTGGTAGGTAGGAGTCTGTTCTGTTATGGCAGAGTGCACGATCTCACAGCTGCTCTGAATAGTTTTTCTTGGTGTTTAACACCATAGTGTCAGGACTCTTTTGTTATTGTTTGTTTAAAAGGCCCCACTGCATAACCCATGCTGGCCTGAAACAAACCATCCTCCTTCCAAAGCTCCCGAATAGCTGGGATTATAGGTATGTGCTGTAGGCCCAGTCTGTCAGAGCTTTTGCTGGTCCTTGTGATTAATGTCAACTCCTCCACTGACTTCTGAGCTGGCCCTCTGGTCCTGCTCTCCACAGAGTCCTAGAGTTGGTTCTGGTGATCTGATCCGGGGTTGCGGGTGTCAGTAGAAATCTGCATCAGGTATGCTAGGCATCTTAATAAACCTTGACAGTTATGAGAGGTAACTTATTCTTTTTAAGGCTCTTCATTTTCTCTTTAGAAAACATTAAAATGAATTTTTCTGCAAGGAGTTTCACATTGACTGAAAGAATACCTTTTCTAACTGTCCAGTTTTGTTAATATTCTCAAGTGACATTTAGTACTATAATCCAACAAATACTATGGACTCTGGTGGTGGTCTTGTTTTAAAATGCACATTCATTCTAGAAGTATTTTGTCAGAAATGTTTTCAAGATTTCTTGCTATTTTGCAGAGCTCCAAAGTTGCTCCTGCTCTCATATAGTTAAATTGCTTAAAAATTAAAAATCACATTGTTAAGTTTCTTAACTTTTGCCCCACCTTTGTTAGTAACTGACAGTTATATATATAAGGTTTATTTTCTTTTTTTCCTAAAGTGGTGCTAATATATTTGAATAGGGGATAAATGTCAAAGAACATTTTAGTTAACTGCTAGTGATTTGAATATAAGGTCCAGGGGCTGGGGAGATAGCTCAGCAGTCTAAGCACCTGCCTGGCAAGTGCAGGAACCCGGGTTTGATCCCAGGTACCACATGCTATGCTAGCTCCAGAACCCCGGGCCTGTTGTGCCAGCCACCAAAACCAGGAATGGTGGCGCATGCTTGTAATCCCAGCGCTGGGGAGACTGAGAGGAGGATCACTGCCAGTCCAAGCTGTGTAGCCAAACCCTGTACCAAATGAATAAGTAATTTAAAAAGGTATAGGGCCTGTAGTTTGTGATTTACTATGATTTTAGTAAATTTTAAAAATATATATTGATATGTTTTAAGTAAAAGGAAATCTTCAGATCATTTGAAAATAGAGGAACTAAAAATAGGGCCTATGAAAGGTGCATGGAATTGTATCCGAGGACAGCTAAGAGTTGAGTCTCGCCTGGGCAGTGTCCAGCCATTTGCTTCTGTCCTTTGTGTGCCTGAACTGTGTGGCTCAAGTTAAATCAAGGTGGGCTGTACTGTTCTGTACAGTGTTTAAATTTAGATGGTGTAGCTTTAATTAAATACATCAATTTACTTACATACTTTTACACTCACTACTGAAATATGACATTCGAATCTGAATGTAAAGGTGAAATTTTTTTTCATTCGTAATAAGGAAGTATTTTATTTTATTTCATTTGCAGTACTTGGGATTGAACTCAGGACCTTGTGCTTGCCAGGCAAGCGCTTATTCTGCTGATCTATCTCCCTAGCCCCTAGGAAGTGTTTTAAAAGATAAGTAGGATCTTTGAAAGCTAGAGTTAAGTTTTTTAGGAAAATTTTCATACTGTGGCGTTCCAGAAAGAAATAAGAAATAAACAAGTTTTAAAAAGGAAGTAAACATGTAAATGTGTGCGATTGAATCATCTCAAACCACCCCCACAAATTTAATGCTCCAAAAGTCGTGTATATTTCACTCTTGTATTGTGTTTAAATTTTTGTCTTTTTTTTTTTTTTTTTGGTACCTGGGATCAAACTCTTGTGGTTGCCAGACAGGCATTTATGCCACTGAGCTATCTCCTGTGTTTAAATTTTTATCTTTAAGCACATTCAAATAAGTTTTAGTGTTGGATTAGCTGTTGATCAGAAGGGTATCCTGATAGGCCACCAGTGAGACAAGGAACCCTGGAGGTGCTTGCATTGGACAGTAGGGAAGAGCTGCAGGAGCCTTGCAGTGCTGCGGGGAGGACTGACACAGTAGGGGCGGCTGACCAGTGTGGATGGGGCGACTGGCGCAGCTTTGTGTGTCTCAGCCCTGAGAGGATACCACAGCAAAGAAAGCAGTTAGGCTCAGAGGTGTGATACGTTTTAGCAAGCTTTAGTTTAAAGAAAAATGAAAGAAATCAGTGGGCATGTGAAGAAGAAATAAGTCAGGTATCCCAGGCGGACATTTCAGTCTGAGGGTAGTAGGTGGCGGAGATTTTACCCAGAACTTTGTGGTTCATTTTCAGAATAGTCTGTGTGGTTTCTAATTTCTTTCTCACTTTCCTTGTAGAGAGATTTAGTATTTTGTTTTTTTTTTTAACCTTGTAATTGTCCTTTTCGTTATTAGAGACAGTTTTGTTGTTTAATAGTGTCCCATTTTCAGTCACAATTTTTTGTTGCTGATAAAGGTCGATGATGTGGTTTGCAATGTCTGTGGCAGGTTTTTAGCTAAGGATATTTGTTTTGCCGGACCTTGCTTGTGCTCTGCCTCTGGACTCATCCCCAGCCCAGGTTTCATTTTTGTGTTTTTTACAGGCTCACTTCTCTGTCCCACGGTGTGAATCCTGGCTCCTTCTGCTGACAGCTCACAGACTTTTTACTTTGGGCGCGCGCGCACGTGCGTGTGTGTGTGTGTGTGTGTGTGTGTAAGAAATTGAATCTCCGTGTTATAGAGATGATTCTTTAAACTCGTTATTAAATCTGTAACTGTAACCTTGATTTGGTTTTATTCATTCTGAAGGAAGAATAACACAAGTCGAAATGTTATTGTGGTAATCTTCCCAGAAGTTTAAATGCTTCAGCCATGGTACTGAGGTGTGCAGAACCTTTTCCTGAGGCTGAGGTGAACTTGATTGTCCTGTAGAGACAAGTAATGTCTTAGGTGCTCACCAGCATCTTCCTGTTCCTTCTTCTAACATACCTTTGGCTTTCCTGTAATGTCTGGCCAGTTATTTGCATTGTGGAATTTGATTGACATAGCAGTATTATGTAAAATAATTTAGTAGTCAACATGAGGCTTACATTATCAGTTGGTTTCAAATATAAAAATCTTTTTCAGAAAAACAGACTTGTTGGTAGGCATTCTATTGCCAGGACTTTTTAGTTTCTACCTAATTTGCTTTTAAATCTCTCTTCTCATAAGCAGATGAGCATTTCTTTGGCTTTATTTTCTTTCCATCTCTATATATTGTCAGTTTTGGTTTCAAAATTTAGTTGTGTTTTGAAAATGTATTTCAGTTCCTAGAAAATATGAAGTACTCCATGTTATAAGTGACAACACTTTCAACAATTGTCTTTGTTACAGTAGATTTTTCTCTCTCTGTCTCTGTCTCTCTGTCTCTGTTTCTTTGGAAAAACCAGTTAATATTAACCCTCAGGGTCATTCCTGCCCCCTTCTTTGTCCCCTGCTCTGGTTTTTGTTCATGTCCCTTTTCTTACTGTTTCTGCATGCAGTTGACAATGGCATCAGGATAATCTTTTTTTTTCTTTTTTTCCATAATTTTATTGAGAAACAAATAGCAATGAGACAGTTTCAAACCAAATTGGTAGGACAGTTTCAATAATTAACGCATTGCATACATTCTTCCTCGTGGTTAATTGCTGTATAAGATGCAGACTTGATATCCTGTTTACAAACACCATTAGAACAAATCACTCTGTTCATTAAGAGAATGTAACTATATATCTATCCTAACCATTTTGAATACACAGATACAAAATGGACATTCATCTGTATCCTCTTTTTCTGTTAAGTTACATCATTTAAATATTATAGGTGTGTAAACTCAGCAAAATATTCTAAAAGAGTCCAGTAGCCCATAATAGCATTGGGTCTTGTGTTTAACTGGCAATGTCAGAAATTATTGACCTGAGTCCCCCACAGCTCAACTTAACAGCATGGCTTTATTTCTTATATTTCGACTTCATACTTTTCTACTGGATGGTTAACACCAAGGTAAAGCAGGACCTATGCAACAAGAGTTGTAGCTTTTTGGTCTGAGAAGGTCAGTGAAATGCCCTCAGGATGTATCCTGAGATCCTGTACCTCAGATTGTAGAACCTTTGTCAGTGTCAGCCATGTGGATGAGTCACGGCCATTGCTTGGCCAATGTGCTCTCTGTGAAAGCCTGAGAGAATGTTTTCTCTCCATGTGACTCTCCTTAGGCACACTGTACATCATCGATCACTTTCCTCTTTGGCCCCATAATCTCCTTGATCAGAAAATTTGGGACACTACTGAAGTACATGACGTTACAGTACAAGTTCTCATATGTCCTGAGTCTTAAGTGACCTTGGAAGGCTAGGGCCAAAATGTTGGCTTTCCTTGCGGCCCTCCCTTTTCTCTAATTTTGGTCTGTAAACTTAGATTGTTAACCATCTAGAAGATAAGCTTATTATTACCATACAACTAGGCTGTTAAGCATTATCTGTCTGCATATCAAACATGTTAGGCATAACATGGAACAGGTATTTTTCATCAAGTATTGATATGTTGAATTTTAAGTCCCTATAGAATGTGATGAAAAAACATTTAAAAATTAGAATATATTTTTAAAAATAGACATAAAGAATTATATACTTACGTTTACACATAAGTCCAAAAATCTAACCATATACAACCTTGAAGCAGGACAGTCCCACTGTTTTCCCAGGATAATCTTTCTAACATGCAGGCCATACTCAAGGTACAACCTTGGTTACAAATGTTGCCCCATTTGTAACCAAGCAGTAAACTCTACTCTCACTCCAGGGTCTCCAGCTTAATGCCTGTGCTCATGAGTCCTGCTGTGTTCTCTCTTGCAGGTCAGGAGCCTTTATTTCTCCGCTCTTGTCCTTTCCTTGCTTCTTACTGGCCCGCCTGACCTAACTCATGCTTCATGGTTAGAGCAGGAGCCACTTCTTGATAAGGGACTCTTGTCGCACATCACTACACTCTCCCAACTGTATTATGCCATTATTTGAAGTAAAACAGTGCTGCCATTTCCGTTATGTAGAAGGTGCATTCTCTGCGAGTAGACTTTTTGTGAAGCAGGAATTTTTATACCAGTGTCTCTAGGACTCTTGGTTTACAATAGTATTTGATTGGACAGAGAGAACTAAGTGAATGGGTAGACAGAGAATCTTGAAATGAAAGGAAAGAAACAGTCAAATGGTATTTGAAGAATTAAGCTAGAGACTTGGGAGTCTGCATTTCTGCTCAGGGTTCTGCTGCTAGCTGTATCACTAGGGAAGTCAGTTTACCTTTCAGAGCCTCAGGGGTTTTTGTTTTGTGGTTTCTTTGAGGCAGGATTTCACTATGTAGTTCATGCTGGCTTTGAACTCTATAAAGCCCAGGCTGATCCTCCTGCCTCAGTTTCCCAAGTGCTAGGACTTGTAGGCATGTGCCACTGTTTTGAGCTTCAGAGCTTCAGTTTTCTCCACTAAAACATGCACTTTAGAGAGTATCTGTGGCTAATTATTTTCCTTCATTGACATCTTTGAGCAATTAAAAGCTATGGAATCTCATACATGTAAATATATACACTTAATTTTTAAAATAATTTGGTGCTGAAACAGTACTATTATTTTTGGGTGATAGAACCAGTTTTCTGAATTTAAAAGTTTTTAAAAAGTATATGGACTTTATTAACATAAAAGCAAACCGAACTCTGCCCATTGAAATGCAAGTAGTTAAAAAAGATTGAAATATTATTGTATGATTCTTAGAGAAATTTTGCATTGACTCTAGAATTACTTGAAAATTTAGCTCCTGAGGAAAATTAAATTTTATCTAACAGAAATCAGAAAAAAAACTTTTTACTTTTCTTAATGTAATTGGGAACTTTTTAAAAAATTCGAGTTTGTCCTTTATTACATAGTTATTAGTTACTTCTGTCAAAAGCTGTGATTCAGTAGGGCTTTTCAAATTGAAAGTGGGCCAGGGAGATAGCTCAGCGGCATAAGCGCCTGCCTCGTAAACACAAGACCCCAAGTTTGATCATTACTACCAAAAAAAAATTAAGTAAGTGCTGTATGTAAGTACTTCTAGTTGGTTGCTCTTCTGGCCCTTCTGCTCTGTTCCTGCATGCTCACCCCATCTTTCCCCAGCACTTGTATTATGCCTGTTAATTGTTTTAGGACCTTGGTGCATGTAAATCCATTGTGTGTTTTGATTTACCTTTGTGTTGGTAAGGTTGTCAAGATTTCCTTAGTTCCTGGCTTTAGAGCTTGCAGCCTGTGATCTCTGCCTCACTGTTTCTAGCCCTGAGGTGAAACTGAGTGTCAGAGCAGAGCGTGGGGAGGGGGGGCAGGGGAGGGGTGAAGCAGCACTGCTTACTTCCTGGAGGACGGGAAACAGGGAAGAGGGTGAAAGGAAGAGGCCTCGCACTGAGCACTGCCCAGAGGTATCACCGCCTCCCAGTGCCCATGAAAGCTATCAGTGGGTTGTAGATTCACCCATGCATTGAGGAGGCAGATCAGAGCACTCCTAATCCAGGTGTTTCCAGAGGCCCCAGCTCTGAATTCCACTGCACATGACCGAGCCAAAGTGGGGGACACTTCAGAGTCAGATCATTTTTTTCTTTTTTCTTTTTTTGGTTTGTTTTGTCTTGGTACAGGGTCTTGCTGTGCAACTTGGACTTCTAGTGATCCTCCTGTCTCAGCCTCCCTAGCACTGGGACGGACTACAGGCATGTGCCACCTTGCCCGGTCTCAGTGGTTGGCTCAGTGCCCTGGGGCCAGTAGGGTATGTGGTACCAGGGACCAAACCCTGGTCCTTGTGCTTACCAGGCAAGTGCTTAGCTGGCGAGCTGTCTCCCATCCCAGATCATAGTGTCTTGAGATGACAAGCCAGTCTTTGAAGACTTAAAGATCTGCAACTGTGTTTTGCAAACATCTGTCTTTAGAAGTTTTGCTTTTGTTTGGGCCAAAGGAATGGAATACAAATGTATACTTGGTCCACACAGCCTTTCCTTGTTACTTGTGTTCCTGAGGCCACCAGCAGGGTAGGACAGCTCTTTCTTTTTCTCTTTCTTTCTTCTTCTTTTTTTTTTTTTTTTTTTTTTTTTTTTTTTTTTGAGGGGGCAGTTTGATACAGGGTCTTTCTTTGAAGTTTGGGCTGTCCTTGAATTCACTGTGTTCCCAGGCTGGCCTCAAATTTTCAGTGATCCTCCTGCCTCAGCCTGCCAGGTGCTGGGATTACAGGTGTGCACCACCGAGCCCAGCTCCATTTTTATTAAAGGGGAAGTAAAGAGTTCTCAGAATAAAAACTCTAGATTTATGTTAATCAATGATAAGATAAAATTCCAGTGGAAACAACAGATATCCTGAAAATGTCAGGACAAAAAAATAGTTAATGGCTTATTTAATGAACAGCCATTCATTTGGTTTCTGACGAGAATTTGTGGTATACTGGGCTTTAAAATAGGTTTTGAGAATAAATACAATGAGGAACAAATCAGACATAGTTACAGCCTCAAGGCTGTTAAGATTTCTTATGCCTCAAGTTAATGAATTGCTGTGTTTTGAGATTCTAGAGGCTTTGAAAAGCTCTGAGTTAAAGGTGAAAGGATTTAAATATATCAAAAGCATTCAAGTAATGCTTCAATAATTTTCTGTGGTGGAACTTGATCTATACAGATATTTACTGCCAGGAAATCCGTGAAAAAAAATTTTCCAGATATCTTTAGTGACATGCAGTGTACAGAGTCGATATTTATTTACTTGTTAGATGTCTCATATTTGTAGGTTGATGATCTCTCAGCCAGAATTTCTTTTAAGACTGGCAGTAGTTGTTTTAATGAAATATCATTTGCTTTTTATCCTAGAAGCATGAATGTGTAAGTTTTTTCCCAGAATAGAAATTTCTTGAGGAATTAGTCTTATTTTAGGCTAAAAATCTCTTGTGGTTGTTGGTAATATAAAATAACTGTAAAGCCATAGGAATGTTGGGAATTTTTAAAAGACTTACTGATGATGGATTTAGTAGTAAGTCTGTAAATGAAAACCTGTCTGGGATTGTTAACACTGGGAGTACTGTGTGTGTGTGTGTGTGTGTGTGTGTGGTCAGTTTTTATATTGGAGTTGACTGGTCTAAAATATGACTTTGAGAATGTTAATAGTTTACATGTTGTAAGATTGAGCTTTTCTTGAGGTCTGCCTCATTTTGAATTGTTGTAGTGCTTGATCATCTTGTATTTCTTTAATAACAGTTAAAGTGGGGGGTGTACAGGGTGTGCGTGTGAAAATGTCTGGTTTCTATTGCACATCCAGTGTTTGGTTCAGTGTTGAAATTAGGCTTGCCAAATACATGCGGTTTGTACCCTAAATACAATGGGCTCATATATATATGTACCAATACACTGACATTTGTAGTGAGTAACAAGCAAGCCAGTCCTATTTGCTTTTCATTAAACTGAGCTTTATGAAATGAAATAATAGAACATATTTGTGGAAAAAGCATTTGAAGCATTTGTTGGGAAGGATCAAAGATCAGAAAAGGTGCAAAGTTACCATGGAGTCACCTAGTTGGTCACAATGATAACCTGGGAGAGAAATTTTAAAGGCACATAGCAAGGCACACTTCATAAAACAGAAAAATTATCTGCAGAGCTGAGTGTGTTTCCTGCCATCCCTTTTCCTTAAGAAGAGACCTGGGGCCCTAAGTCCTGCCAGTTTAGAGATGAGGATGTTAGCAAAGTCAGGAAGAAAATTTAGCTTTCTGCCTCCCAAGGGTTTTTCTTTGTTTTGTTTTGGGGGTCTACAGGGTGTTCAGGGTCTCACAACTAGATCAGACTCATAGTGATCTGCCTGTTTACAGCCTCCCAAGAGCTGGGATTACAGGTGTGTGCCACCAGGACCAGTCTCAGTTGCCATCTCAGTGTGCCCCGGGGGCAGGGCCGGCACTAGTACCAGCACTGGCATCAGCATGGCAGGCCTGGGAGTCAAACCCCACCCCACCTCCCGACCCTGCACCTGCTCGCAGGCCCTTTAATCTGGTGAGCTATTTGGCCAGACCTTTTTTTTTTTTAAACATTATGAACTTGCGCACACCTGTATGTGTGTGTGTTTATTTCTGACCCCACACCTCTCCCATTCTGCATGTCAGTGATGTCACAGTCTGCTGCTTGCTGGAGCAGTAGCTAGGCTTTTTGGTTGCAGGGGTTGAGTACCTGGATCCTTGAGCACCCTGAGTCCAATTTTTTTTTTTTTAATTTAATTTTATGTATTTGGTACAGGGTCTCACTATGCAGCTCAGACTGGTGATCCTCCTGTTTTAGCCTCCCCAGCACTGGAATTACAGTGCTGTTTAGGAAATTAATTAATTAATTTATTTATTTGGAGGAAAAGTTTATTTAGCTCACAGGTTTTAGAGATTTCAGTCCATAATCAGCTGGCTCCAAGGCAGGTGGCATGGCAGAGGGGCAACAGTTCATGGGGTGGAAGACACAAAAGCAACAATAGAGAAAGATTATCCTTTATATTGTATCCAGTCTATAACACCTCAGGGCGTTGCCAGTCCAATTAGTGGAATTATCCAGCAGTCACCCACCTGTAATCCCAGCACACTTAATCCTAACATTGAATCATGAATCAGTCACACACTAGATTCAGCCACCTCCAGAAAGCCCCATCTAAAACTACAGAATGCTTTGGGAGAACATTTAGGTGCAGATTCTAACATTCTGCCCCAGAAACTCTGAAGACTCATGTACGTTCCTTTACGCAAAGGGCATTTAGTCCATCTCTTAAGAGTTGCCAAAGTCCTAGCAGCTAAGTCTCAAGTCACCTCTAGGATTTAAGGCAAACTTAGCTGTGAGCACCCATGAGTGTAAATGAAAAGAAAGATAAGCACTTCCAACATTCAATGGCACAAGATATACATTTCCATCCCAAAAGGTACAAACGGATACAAAGGAACAGGACCAAAGCAGGTCCAGAATCCAGCAGGGCAGACATTAGATCCCACAGCTGCATTTCCAGCATCTCTGGCAGTCTGTTGTAAACGCCCAAAGGCTCGGATGGCCCCGCCCCTAAGGCCCCGCCTGTGGTTGTGGCTCCCACGGCTCCTTGCTTGGGCCTGCTCTGATCGCTCCTTGCGGTTTTCCTCAGATGTTTTTTCTGGGCTTCTCCAAACTTCTGGGGTCTCTACTGTACTTTTGATTTTACACAGCTTTCCACATTATCCTCTTGGGCACACTGTGTGGCATCCTGGGGTTTCCTGCAATCTGGGTGGAAGCCTTTCTGACCCCACAACTCTCCCATTCTGCATGTTGATGATGTCACAGTCTGCTGCTTGCTGGAGTAGTAGCTAGGCTTTTTGGTTGCAGGGGTCGAGTGCCTGGGTCATTGAGCTCCCTGAATTCAGTTTTTTTTTGTTTTTTTTTTTAATTTTATTTATTTGGTACAGTGTCTCACTATGCAGCTCAGACTGGTGATCCTCCTGTGTTAGCCTCCCCAGCACTGGAATTACAGGTGTGTGCTACCATGCCTAGTCTTGGTAGCTGGTTTGGTACACATGGGCTGGGGCCTGCATTCCCAGCATGTGGTGCTGGGACTCAAACCTGGGTCCTTGCACTTGCCTAGGCAGGTGCTTAGACCGCTAAGCTATCACTGTGGCCCTGAATCCAATTTATGTATTTATTTTTTTTTTTGGCCTGCTCAGCCCCACCCTGAGGATGGGGCTGGCACAGCATGTGGTGCCAAGGATTGAACTTCAGTCCCCTGCGCCTGCCTAAGCTCACCTAATAAGCAAGTGCTTTAGACCACTGAGCTATCTCACTGGCCCCCTGAATCCAATTCTGAAGTACAGAATTCTCTAGACCTCCACCATTCTGGAACATGGTGTTCCGGGGATTTCTTCTAAAAGCAACCTCTTTAACTTTTGGTCTATTGAGGCTATAAAAGGTAGAGTCCTGCTTCTTCTTGTGCTGGGTAGATAGCTCCATGGCTTAAGTACCTGCTTCGCAATACAAGGTCCTGAGTTTGATCCCTGGTATTTCTTGTGATGCCCTCAGGTCGTCTTTCTTTCTCCTATTCTTTTCTGGCCAAACTCTTGAGACAGGGTCTTCATTTGTAGTTCAGACTGGCCTTTACTTACTACATAAACCAGGCTGGCCTTGAATTCAGCCATTCACCTGCCTCAGGCCCCTGATTGCTGGGCTTATAGGCATGTGCCACCATGTTTGACTCTCAGTGTTTTAAATCATTCTATTGGGTTCTTTGCTCCTAATTCTCAACATAGATCTGGTTAAAAGACCTTAATAGCTGTGCCACTGCCACAAACATTCAACTGCCTTGAACTTTCTTCTGCCAGATTAGTCTACTGCCTTTAATTTCAGTCTCAGATAAAGACTCTGGATATGAACAAAATGCAGACAAGCTTTCTGCCCATGTATGACGCACATCATTTGGAGTCTCACAAACAGTGTAGTCCTTCCCAGCAGAAATCTCCTGAGCCTGGTGTTTGCCTGCTCTGCCTTTCTGGGCTATGACCAGAATCTGCACTCCTACACAGGACAGCCTGACATGTTCCAGCACTACCTTTCCAGCCAACATCTCTGAACCTTTCCAAACTCTTCCCATAAGGCAGCTCCAGAGGATCCTGAACCACATGGTATCCTCACAGCAATGACCCTGTCTCGTTGGATGGAATTATTTTTTAGTTACTTACTCAGTTCTCATTGCTGAGACAAAATACTCCACACCCAAAGTTCAAGGAGAAAAGGTTTGTCTCACAGTTTGTGGAAGTTTCAGTCCATAACTGGCTGGCCTCAAGGCAGGTTTACGTGGCAGAGGGCCAACAGTTCATGGTGGCAGAACACAGCAAAAGTAGCAGTGGAGAGATAGGAATTTCCCATATTCTAATCACCATTTCCTTTGCTAAATTGGATTAAGAAGACAAAGTTGCCATTGAACCCCACCCCCAATTTTGTTTTCTTACTTACCATGTGTTGTCATCCCTGCCTTCCACAGTTACTCATAAGTTCCTGAAGGTTGAAGATGCTTTATAGTCACCACCTCTTGTGAAGGCGTTGGATCATGCTGTCCACGTAGCATTCCTGGATAGCTGACTCCTTACCTGAGTCCATGGTGGCACATTAATATTGAATACTTTAAATGAACTTTACAGGCTAGTACCCAAATCTCCTGAAAGAATACACAGCCTAATTTAAGAATTGTTTCAGGTGCTTGTCCTCTGTTGCCTTTTTGGAACCTGTCGTGGTGGTACAGACCTGAAATCCCAGAATTCTGGGAAGCTTAGGCAAGATGATCACAAGTTCCATCCCAGCCAGACAATTTAATGACAGCAAGAACTTGTCTCAGAATTTTATATTATTTTATTTTTTAATGAATTTAGGACAGGGTCTACAGGACCTATAGGGTCTCACTATGTCGATTGCACTTGTAGTAATCCGCCTGTTTTCAGCCTCTCAAGTGTTGGGATTACAGGCACGCGCTACCATGCCCAGTCTCAATCACTGTCTCAGTGTACACTGGGGGCAGGGCCAACACAGCACACAAGGTATCGAATCTCAGCTGCTGTGCTCTGCCTAAGCAGGTGCTTTAATCCACTGAGCTATCTGGCTGGCCCTTCAAAATTTAAAAAAAAAATGTTTTTTAAGAATTAGAAATGTAGCTCAGGGCTGGGGAGATAGCTCGGTGGGTCTAAGTGCCCTGCGGTGGTGCCCACCTATGATCCCAGTGGTGGGGAGGCTGAGATGGGAGGATCACTTCAAGTTCAATCAATGTAGCGAGACCTTGCATCAGATAGATAGATAGATAGATAGATAGATAGAAAGAAAAGATGTTTTTTTAAGAATCAGACCACATCCTCCCTTTTGTTTTCTGTGTATCAGACACAGTGATTATCATACCTAACAACTGGGATGTGTTATAAACTTGTAGATTTAAAATTAAACACTTTGAAAGTACATTGGAAAGAATGGAAAGGTGTTAATATTAAAAATAATAGTTGGCCTAGAATATGTATTTCAATGAGTATGGAAATAAAATGTCCAACTTTTTGAAGACACCTTTAAGGCACCAGCTTTGAAATGTACCAGGTCCTTTGTGGCTTCTTTCCTACACACATACACCTTTCTCCTACTCGGCCTGTGCGCCTCTGTATGTAACACTAAGAATTAATCCTTAGCACTGTCTGCATGGCATCAGCTTGATCCTGCACTTGATCCTTTCTCTACAAAGTAGATTTAACACAGGCTTGCGTTTGGCAGAGAGAGATTCATAGCATCTCCTTATTTTGGTTCTACAAGTCCCCTGAGACTCCAGAAGCCGCAGACCATGTGTCGTGCTAATTACTTTACTGGTCGAATTTTTCTGTAGAGCTTGAAGAGTATAATCTCCCAGCACACTGCCTCCCTGCCCCTGCTGTCCTCCTTTGGCATTGGCATAGAAACTGGTACATTTCATGTGTTTATCTGAGGCTATTGATAGTTGGTCTTTTGTTGGTCATCCATCCTCTTTTGTGAGTCTGGTGAGGGCTGAGTCTGGTCTTTATTTTCCATGAAGTCCAAGGTAAATTCAGTGGGAAATACATAGTTTGCATTACCACTTTGAAACATTTCTTCCCTTCACAAGTATCAAAGCCAGTCCTGCCTAAAACCTTACACCACAGCTTGAAGATAAATTTTTTGGTAGTCTTTTGGCAGATCTTCTTGTGATGTGTATTTTGTGTTACAGACTGCGGGGAAAGAACTTTGTTGTTGAATTCCACTGTGTCTTTACTGTGAAGCAGCGCTGTGCGTGACGTGTTGAGTGTGAGCGTAGGTACTTGCTTTGTTTTTCCTTGGCTCACAGAAGATTGTTGCATACAGGAAAGACCAAAATAGATGCTGAGAGACAAAAGCCCCTTCTAGCTTTTAGCAGGACAATTTGCTAGCCTGTTGCTAAGTTTCATCGCATGACTTAGTTGAGCTCTACTATAGTAACAAGAATGATTTGCAGAGATTATCATTTCTACAGCAGAAAGAAAAAGCATTTGGCACTGTAATTAAAACAGGAAACTGGCTTTTAGTGTTTCAAATTGGTATATTTTTTCATTTATCTCTAAAATAATTATTACTGATGTTATGTATTAATCCAAATGAGTTTATTTTGAAGTAGAGCTACTAAGAAACTCACTATTCCTTCCTTCCTTTTGTTACCCCCAATATTAAAAAAGGAAGATAAAAGGTATGATCTGAGTAGAATCAAAAGAAACAGTAATATAATAACCATTTGTTCATCCCTGAGCAAAGTTGAATGTCTTTGGCTTCTGTTTGACTTAGAAGAGCTTCTACCCTTAAGGCCTTCAGGCCTTCGTTGCCCTCATGGTTCTGAGGACTAGACAGGAATACTCAGGACCAGATCACACTTTGTTGCAGTTGTTCTCAGAGTAGCTTGTCCCTATAAAGACCACCAACTGTCCCAAGAGATTGACAGAGTAGAAAGAACTGGGTAAAAACTATTTAGTGAAATGTTAGAAAATGATCCACTACAAATCCAAAGTGGGTTTGTATTAGAAAGCTTTCCCATTGCTTGGATGTAAGACCATAGCACACACCTGCAACTTAAAGGAGAAAAGGATTCATTCAGCTCATGGTTTCCATAGATTCACTACGTAGTCAGCTGGCTCCAAGGCAGGATCATCATGGCGGGAGATGTGGCGAGCAAGGCTACTTGGTTCATGATCAAGAATTACATCAGAGGAACCATAACAGAGACAAGAGCAGGGAACCTTATATAGTATCCATGACCAGCCTTCCTTACCCACCCAAACATACCAGGAGCATGCATTACTAACCTGCTAGGCATTTAATCTAGTGAAGTTGACATTAGGATTAATGGTCACAGGTTATAATTTGATTTATGTACTAGATGTATTTTTCCCCCAATTTTTTTAAAATAGCAGAGTTTTATCAAAGGTGGGAAAAGAAACAGGAGCAGGTGCGAGCTCTGCAGAACAAGTTTGGGCCAAATGAAATTAGGAAGAGACATGTGCCTGACACTGAGAGTGAGCCATTTTTACCTTGAGCACATTCTAGCCTATAGATACGATGAAAGACTCATACAAAGGCTGTGGGTGCGGGGGCCTGCCCATTAGCTCAGTTGTTTAAGTGCCTGCTTCAACGAAGCAGTCAGTCTCTGGGAGTGGTGTTTCCATTCCCAGATGCTCAAGGCAACCCAGACCAGCGCTGGAGGCAATCTGGAGACAGCCAAAGGCTGTGGGTGCGTCTTGGTGGGAGAACACTCGCCTAGTATGCGAGGCCATGGGCTTAATCCCCAGCTACTAAACAACAAATCTTTTGGAGTATGATGATTTGCATGCCCTTCCCCACAATTCTACATTTTAAAAAACTCTGTCATGTTTTTCTCTCATCTATGTCTCTAAAGACACTCTCCCCAATCCTTTGTAAAATGAAAAGTAATGTTAGAAACATCATGATATTTGACTCCTAAATATTTAAATGTAGAGAAACAAAGGTATTTCCGTACAAAGCTGCAATATTATTTCACCAAGAGTTTAACATCAGTACAATAATACTCAGATTTCTCTGCTAAAAGAGTGTTCCCTACAGATATTTTCTAAATAACCCAAGGCTGAGTGAAAGGTTATATGTTGCATTTGGTCATCAAATTTAACTGTGGTCTTTAAATTCTGCAGTGAGCTTTTTGTCGTTTAAGACATTGTTAAAAATTAACTCAGTTCTCTTATTGTGTTCTTAGGAAGACATGATTGAATCATTTTATTATCAGTGTGTCAGAAAAACTGAACAACAATTCTGAATTTATTATAGCATTTGTTCTCTTTGGTAACACTTTGTCATCATCTTTGTCTTATTTATTTATTTTTTTTTTGATTGTTTGTTTGTATTTGGTTTTCTTTTTTTCTTTTTAATGGTACTGGGATTTTGGTACCGGAGCACCTTAACATCCCTCAGCTCCTTTTTTTATTTTTTATTTTTTAAATTTATTTATTTGGTACAAAGTCTAGCTGCACAACTTGGACTCAGTGATCCTCCTGTCTCAGCCTCTGCAGCATTGGGATTACAGGTGTGTACATTTCAGTAGCCTGCACAGTATGCCTGGGGCTATGGGGGCCAGCACAGCATGCAGTACCAAGGATAAAACCTGGGTCCTTGCACTTGCCAAGCAGGTGCTTAGACTGCTGAGCTTTCTCCCCAGCTCTTCTTTACTTTGAGACAGGGTCTTGGTGAGTTTCCCAGGCAGGATTCAAACTTGCTGCCCTCCTGCCTTAGCCTTCCATGTAGTACTAGGAGTACAGTCATTGTACCACTGTGCCTGACTTGTTTTGATCTCTTATAGCATGTTAGCATTTTTAGAACTAGAAGGTATCTTGAATGTATAGGTAAACTTACATTTTGTAGATAAAAGCCAAGGTATGGAAATAGCAAGTTTTGCACTTGGACTTTTCAGTTTTCACTATAGGGATCTTATGGTCAGTTAGTAGATGGAGCCCTGGGTTACTGCTAAACATCTTACATTCCACAGGACAGTCTCTTTTAACAATTATTCAGACTAAAATGTCACCAGAAACCGTGATTCCACAAACTAGTGATGAGACTTAATCATTCTTTTTTTTTTAACTTTCTTCCCACTTTTATTATTTATTTGCTTATTTACTACTACTACTACTACTACTACTACTACTACTACTACTACTGTGGTTATGATCTTTTTGAGACAGGGTCTTGCTCTGCAATTCAGGCTGGCCAAACTCACTTGTAACCCAGGCTGACCCCAACCTCCAAGCAGTCCTCCTGCCTCAGTGTTGAGATTACCAGTGTGTGCCATCACACCTGGCTAAGCCATTGTTTCTTTTTTTTTTTTTTTGGCAGAACCAGGAATTGAACTCATGCCCTTACACTTGCCAGGCAAGCGCTTATTCTACTGAGCCATCTCCCCAGCCCCAACCATTGTTTCTCTCTCTATTCTATTCTATTCTATTCTATTCTATTCTATTCTATTCTATTCTATTCTATTCTATTCACAACATCGAATACTAAGTTGTTTTAACTTGTCTGCTTACAGGTTTGGTTCCCCAGTTAGACTGTGTACTCAGTAAGAGCCATTCCTGATGCTCCAATCTGTTTCCAGCACACTTTTATGTGATACCTAGGTCCCTCGGATACCATCTCAAGCAGTATCTCAGGACCTCTGCAGGGTCTCACTACATAGATCAGACTCCTAGTGATTCTCCTATTTACAGCCTCCCAAGCACTGGGATTATTAACCATTGTTACTTGATTTTGACTTTGGATTTTGCACAAAAGGAATAGGCATGCATAAAATGAAGTAAGTACTTGGTCACTAGACCTGTGTTGGCAGAGGTCCTGAGATACTGCTTGAGATGGTATCCGAGGGACCTAGGTATCACATAAAAGTGTGCTGGAAACAGATTGGAGCATCAGGAATGGCTCTTACTGAGTACACAGTCTAACTGGGGAACCAAACCTGTAAGCAGACGAAGTTAAAACAACTTAGTATTCGATGTTGTGAAGTAGAAGATGCTTCAGATGTGCCATATTCTCCATAGTGCCAAGCATACATATGGTTCTCTATACTTGAGGCCCCTTTACTTCCCCTTTCATTTGCACAAGTATTTATCAGATGTTTAACATTCACTCATTCACTCACTAAGTATTTGTTGAGCACCTATACTATGTCAGGGACTACAGTCAATAAAACAAACATTCTGCCCTTGGCAGACATAGACAAGAAACAAGGTCAGTAAGTGAAATGTAAGGGCTGGCCAAATAGCTCAGCAGATTAAAGTGCCTGCAAGCAGACACAGGCGTCTAGTGTTGGATCCCCAGGCTTGCCATGCCAGCCCTGCCCCCGGGGAGGCATGCTGAGATGGCACTTGAGACTGGGCATGGTGGTGCGTGCCTGTCATACCAGCTCTTGGGAGTCTGTAAACAGGCAGATCACTACAAGTCTGTTCTAGTAGTGAGACCCTGAACGCCCTGTAGACCCTTCCTTAAAATACAAAAAAAAAAAAAAAAAAAAAAAAAGTGAAATGTTGAGTGTCAAGCTGTTATAAGTAGTGTAGCCAAAAAGGCAGGAAATGGGAGTGAGCAGGTTAGACTGAATGGGCAGGTATGATGGGCTGGTTTTCAAATAAATGATGGAAGGGTTCCCAGAGAAGATCATGTCTGAACAAAGACCGGAAGAAGATGAGGGCATTATTAGATTTCATGCTCCAGTTAGGGTTGGCAAATTTTTTCAAAGGGCTAGATAGGAAATATTTTAGATTTAATGTGTTATACAGTCTCTGTTGCAGCTACCCAGCTCTACTATTGTTATATGACAGGTTAGAGATACATGTAAATAAATGAGACCTGTGTTCAGTAAGAGGGTTTTTTTTTTTTTTGGAGTGGGGATACCAGGGATCGAATTCAGGACCCTGCCCTTGCCAGGCAGGCGCTTATGCTGCTGATGTATGTCCCTGGGCCTGTATTTTAGAAAGCAGCCAGTGAGCTATGCTTTGTAGAAGGGACACCCACAGCAGCCTGAGTAGGAGCAGGGCGGGCATGTTTTGGGAGCAGCAGGGAAGCCACCGTAGTTGAGACTTGGGGGAAAAAAGGAGGTCATTACTTCAGTGAAACTAACCATCAGCATGAGGATGTTCTTGGGGGTTTACACAGGGCTAGAACATGATCTGGTGAGAGAGATAAGGTGTTTGTGTCTTTACATGTTAATTAAAGATACCTAATAGATGTTCTAGTGGAGTTCAAAATGGAATTTGGATATATGCCTGGAGTTCAGAGCAGAGATATGTACTGGAACTGAAATGTGAGCCTTCCGCTTATAAACAGTACTTCACAGACCTCTCACTCCACAAGAGAAGTAGTGCTCCAGAGGAGAGAGATGAAAGCATTCTTAGATATGGCAGTGAACTACTCTACAGCTCAACCCCACCCAACACAGTCTTATTCCATTGTGTTTAAGTATGTGAGGGCTGAGGTGGTTAAGAAAACTGCCTAAAAGTGATCTTTGGACCAGGGAGTAATGAAAACAAGATTGAAAAACTGTTAGATTGACTTGGTGAGATCACAGTGAGTACAGATGTGCAGACGAGCGTGCTGACCCCCACCTGGAAAGTACCCCAGTGTTTAGGTATGGGGCGATGTGACACAGCAGAGGAGCCTGGGGAATGGCCATAGGCAAGAGGCAGGGGCAAGGGTGTTACACTGGAACCCAGCAAAGGTGTTTCAAGGAGGAGGAGGATCAGGAAGGCTAGATGTTGCTGGTGGCTCATGAGATGAGGCCTAAGAGTAATCATGTGTTATGAGTTGTGGTGAAGAAGCTGCTTGCTTACTTGGGATTCAATTTAAATATCATTTCATGTAGTGGGTCACTTTGACGATGAATAGGATGAGCTCACACCCTTTTTTTTTTTCTTTTTTTTTTTTTTAACAGACAACATTAATTTTATTTGCATTTATTTTATGCTTAATTTATTCCCGTGCCATAAGTTTTTGTTTCTTCAGTTTCTTCTGGGATATCTTTTTCTTCTGTGCAACTTCCTCTTCTGGTTTGGGAACAATTTGTTCCTTTTCAGTAAGGATCATCTCAATATGGCAGGGGGAGCTCATGTATGGATTAATCCGGCCATGAGCTCTATAAGTACGGCGGCGCATCTTGGGTGCTTTGTTCACCTGGATATGTTCAATAACCAGAGAATCTACATCTAAACCCTTAAGTTCAGCATTACTCTCTGCATTTTTAAGCATGTGCAGCAAAAATTCAGCACTCTTTTTGGGCCACCGACCCTGTGTCCAGCCCCACTGTTTGGCCTGGGCACACCTACCAACTCCACCATTGTAACGCCGGAATGGTACACATTGCTTCTTTAATGTGACATCCTTGAGATACTTGGTGGCCTTTCGGATATGCATACCCTTGATGGCCTGGGCAGTTTCACGCGTGTTCTTAAAGTGAACGCGAAGATTTGAGCCTCTTGATTTGCATGATTTTGTGGGGTTTTCTGGGTCAAGAGAGTAGCGAACCATTTTCACAGGTCACCTAAGGCCGCTTACAGGAAGAGCCCTTTTTTTTTTTCTTAATTGTGGTTAAAAAATAATATAAAATTTGCCATCTTAAATTTTTAAAGTATACAGTTCAGTAGTATTGTGAAAGAGATCTCCACAAATTTTCATCTTGCAAAAATCTGAAACTGTACCCATTAAGTAATTTTCTTCTGTACCTCCTGTCCCTGGCAACTACCATTCTACTTTGTGTGTTGGGGAGTGTGACTGCTTTCAATAGCTCTGTAAGTGAAATTCTACTATACTTCTCTTTGTGACAGAGATGTGTCGCCATTCAGCATCATCCTCGGGGTTTGTTCATGTTGTAGTGTGTGGTAGAATTTCCTCCTTTTAAAAGAGCTGAATGGTTCCTCTTCTTATATCCTTTCACGCATTCCTGGAGTAATATATTCCTTACAAGAAATTGTAACTCCTTATTTAACTGGGGTTTTCCCCCCTCTCTCCACTAGGAATTTTCTGAGTATCAAAGGCAGACGTTGTCTTACTCACTGTGTGCACAGCCTCTGAGACATGAGAATGCTATGTGAAAATAGAAGACAGTAGCTTACTTTCCTTAGAGGAATCTTGAAAATTTTGTTGAAGAAAGTGGGAATTTGTGAGGCTAAGAATGGGCACGCTGAGCATTTTAGGGCCTTCTAGGCAGAGGAAGAGCACATAGCCGCATGTGGTTTTGTGGCAGGACCTTGTGTATGCAGGCCTGAGGAGCTCAGGGTACTTGGAGCAGAAAGGGCCTGGAAAGTGGCAGATGAGGTTGCCGGGTGAGGGTGGGGGTGGGGTTTCAGAAGAGTCCTACACATCCCTGCAAGAACTTGTGTTTCTCTAGTACCGACCTGCAGGCAGCTGGAAACTGATGAAGTTTCTGAGCAAGTAAGTGACAGAGTCAGGTTCTCTGTGTGCACGGGTGGGTGTTGTTTATTTATTATTAAGGAAGCTGTCACTGGAGGGATAATAGGGGAGACAGAAGGGATGGCAGCGGGTCAGAGTGTTGCCTCAGTCCAAGTCCAGGGCCTCCTGCAAGGCAGTGTTACTGTTCAGGAGAAATTCTGAGGTAGCGTCATTGTGTAGATGGGGAGATCATATGTTACGTTTCATAGTTTGGTAATATTAGAGAAGACACACGTTTGAGTCAGAATCTTTGAATTTCTTGTGCATGTGGGAAATTTGAAGTATCATTGGGCCCCAGAATAATAACCCTAGTCCCTAGGGATGGGCTAAGGAACTTGGAATTACAGTTACCTACTTTTTGTTCCTGGAGTTAGTGAGTCCCAAACCTTATATGCAAGTGAAAGGATAAATCCATATGTAAAAGAACACTATTTAGCTGAACATCACGGTGCACACCCTTAATCCCAACACTCAGGAGGCTGAGGCAGGAGTATTGCTGAGAGTTCATGGCCAGCCTGGGCTACAAAGTAAGTTCAAAGCTAGCCTGAATTGCATAGGGAGACTTTGTCTCATAAAGACTAAATAAATAAATAAAACCTTTTAATTATAAGACAGCCCCTTCTCATGAAAACTTTGTTTCTAATATTCTAAATGCCTGAATAACCAGAAGGGGTTAATGAAGGGGACCAGATGAAATGTCAACTTTTGTAGACTAGCTAGGAAAATAATTTACTATTTATAGCATGGAATTAAAAGGCAGTCAGGAAAACAGTTTGCTAACAAGTGACACAATGTGTTAGTAGCTTGGAGACTGTCTACACTTACCCATCATTTCTTTTCGAGAAAGCAGTATTATAGTAATTATTCTCTTAGTCTGCAATAACAGAGGGAATATGCAATCTTTTGAAAGTACTTCGTAAATAAGGTTGACAATCTCAAGATTTAAATAAAATTATAATAAATTATTTAGAACCAAATGCTTGTATTTTCACATTTTTCCTTAAGTACTTCAGATATACAGAACCAGTGGTCTTTTTTAATAGGTAAATCCATTTAAAATCATTTTGGAGAAATCAGTGGATGATTCTGCTGTCATCATTTTTCTATACACTGACCAGAAATTTATCACTTTTTCTGAGTACATTGTATACAGTAGGATAGTTCAGTAATTGAATTATTAAAATAAATTTTAAGCAGCACTGGCAGTCTCTTCATTGAGTAGAATAATTCCTTATCTGTGTTGTGAGTCCTTGGGCAGAGGGGAGCTATCTCCTTACTAGCAGGCGTGGGCACCTCCCAAGTAGGTTTTTTTCCTTTGAGTGGAGTAGACTTAAATGTAAATGCATCTTTGGCAATTAGAAGGGCAGTCGGTGTGTTGTCTTTTTAAAAGGTTAATGAAGACTTCATTTGCTTTTGAGATGGTCTCACTATTCAGTTCAAGCTGACCTTGAACCCACTATGGAACCAGGGCTGGCCTTAATCTCAACAGTCATCCTGCCTCAATCTCCCAAGTTCTAGGGTGACAGGGATATGCCACCAAGCCCAGCTAAACTTTATTATTTGTTTTTAATATTGGGGATTGAATGAAGGGGCACACATGATAGGAATACACTCTTTATTATTATTATCATTATTATTAATTTTTTATGTATTATTTTTGCGGTACCAGGGATTGAACTCAGAACCTTGTGCTTTCCCGGCAAGCACTTGTTCTACTGAGTTATCTCCCCAGCCCTTAAACTTTATTATTAACATAAAAACACTTAATGTTTTTTAAAGCTTACTTGCAAGTGTCAAGTACATGTGTTTTGTGTGCTCAGGCCCCCTTAAGATGGTGCCTATATTTAAGTTGGTTCATTTGCATTTTTCAGTCAGGCTAGTAGGTAGTAACATATGTATGGACATTTCTAATAATCATCTACAATGTAAAAGTTGCATACAAAAATACTTTTGTCACAGCGATGTGCATGTTCTGGTCAGTCATACGCAATGACAGTATCTATCAATCCTATGACAGCTTTCATTCCAGTAATTAAAAGTATTACATTGTCCCTTACAAGTAAATCATAGGCCTTAGTCTGAACAGAGCACAGAGCAAGTAGAGAGCACTCCTGGACTCTGAATTCCTGACATGTTCACGTTTCTATTGCATATTAGTGGGAGTTACAGAAATCGTGTTTGTATTTTCATTTGCACTTATGGTCATAAAAAGATGATATATTTAGGAAATGCCTTAAAATATTTAAAACGTACATACCTTAAAATATTTAAAACAACACTGTTGTCTTAAGCCTAAACTGGACAGTTTAGATATCATAACTTTGCCAAAGTAGAATAATAAAAAAAGAGAGAAATCATAATTTCATACATTAGTACTTTTTTTTTTTTTTTTTTTTTTTTTAGGGAAGGGCCTACAGGGTGTTCAGGGTCTCACTACTAGATCAGATTTGTAGTGATCTTCCTATTTACAGCCTCCCAAGAGCTGGGATTACAGGTGCATGCCACCATGCCCAGTCTCAGCACATCTACTTTTCTTGGGTAACCAAATGCACAAGAGATGATAAATTATTTTTGATTAACACGGGCATCAGAATCTCATTTCTGCCTTAGTGCCAGAATTGTGAGGCTCTAATAAACACTGTATTTATATAAATACTGTAATATGTTTCATTCTAAAGTGAAATCAGTGGAGTATCATAAAAACTGGTAAAGATATTGCCTGGAATCCTGAAATGGACTAAAAATGTTTGTTTTATTGAGGCTCTTGAAAAATAAAGTAGTTCTGGTTTTGAAATAATGACCTGTACTTTCTCCCGGGAGTGCCATTTACCTTAAACTTCTTCAGTTGCATACATCCTTGTCTTTACTGCACGTGTAGGACACCCAAAGGGTGGCTTGACTCTTCATTTTTCTGCCTTCACATTGTCCTGTTCTGTAGACAAGAATTGTGTCTTTATCTCTTAACCTCCAGTACTGAAAGCATTGTCTGAAATATGCAAGGCTATTTATAAATATGTTTTAGTTTAGAATTGGTACTTATTAATGATAAATTATTTCATTGGTTTTGGCATCTAACCAAATAGTATATTATATTCCATAGATTTTGTTAAAAATCTAGTACCTTATGTCTTTTAGAAGCTGTTTTGCAGTAGGGCATTTCTAAGCTGCTTTGCATGTATTCTCTTGCTCAATATGTAATTTTTGCCAAGAACAGACTCAAAATGATGACTCAGAACATTAAACTAACCTAAGTATGGGTGTCCCCCCCATGTCTGTGGTGGCAGCAGCCTCCTGGTAGGTAATGCTGCTCCTGGATCACGCGTTAACCCTCGCTTATTACATGTCTGTTCTCTCCGTTCTGAAACCAAGAATGGTAACTTCCTGGCAGCACATTGTTTTCACCTGTCAAATCTTAAATACACTATATTTTAATTGTGGTTTTTAAAATAGTCTTAATGGCTATAGGTACTGTATTTTTACTATAGATCCTTAAGTGTAACTCTTGAAATTCTTATATATGTACATCTTCACATTTATGCTTAGCAAATATAATTATTGGACTCATTTTTGTTAGCCCTTGAATAACAACTTTTTTGAGATAGAATTCACATACCGTAAAGTTTACTTTTTAAAAAAATTTACTCTTTTAAGCTGTTTCTTTAGAGTGGTGCAACCTTGATGACCATTCAATTTCAGAATACTTTCATCACCCCAAAAAGAAACTTCATACTCAGATAGCATTTGCTTTTCTCTTCTCCCTCCCCCCATCCTACTATTCCTGTGAACTTGCCTCTTCCAGACATTTCATGTAAACAGAAAATCATAAGTATGTGCCCTTGTATGTCTGGCTTCTTAGCATAACACTATTGAAGTCATTCCTGTTGTAGCGTGTGCCACCACATTATTCATTTTTAAGGCTAAAGTGTTGTATATGCATTCTAAATACATTTTGCTGATTATCAGTTTTGCTAAGCATGAGGGTGGCTTCTACCTTGGATACTAGCAGCCATGCAGTGGTGGACACTTGTGCACAGGTTTTTGTGTGGGCATACCTTCTCATTTGTATTAGGTATGTGCCTCGATGTAGAATTGCTCTATCTTTTGGGTTGATATTTGAGAGGCTGCCACATTGTCTTGAAAAGTGGCTGTACTATTTTAGAATCCCACCAGAGTGCGTGAAGATTCCAGTTTATCCTCATTCTTAACAGTACGTGTTATTGCCTGTCTTGTCATAACAGCTATCCTAGCATATGTGAAATTGTATCTTGTGGTTTTGATATGTATTTTCCTATAAAATAATGATGCTAAGCACTTCTACGAGTCACTTAAATGTCTTCTTTCAGAGAAATATTCAAACCCTTTGCTCATTTTTAAGCATTTTGTAATTGAGTTGTAAGAGTTCTTTTTTTTTTATCAGACTCGTGTTCTTTATCAGGTATATAAGATTTGCTGATACTTTTTCCTATTTTTTGGGTTCTCTTTTGAGTGAACTTTTGCAGGTAGTATAGGACAAGGATATAGTCTCATAATTGTTGCTAGTGTGTGTTCAGTTGTCTTTACACCATTTGTTGAAAGGATGCTCCACTGAACTGCTTTTATGCCTTTGTCAAAGATTAAGTTGTTTTGTTACCCTTCTTACAAGATCAATTGACTATTAATGTAAGGTTTCATTCATGGAATCTCAGTTCTACTTTATTGATCATTTACCTTTATGCCAATATGTTAATGTAGTACCACGTTGTTTTGATTGTTACAGCTTTGTATAATTAAGTTTTGAAAATGGGAAATGCGAATCCTTGAACTTTTTCATATTTGGCTGTTAGGGGCTTTTTGCTTTTTTGTGTTGATTTTAGGATTAGACTATCAGTTTTTGCAAAGAAACCATCTGGAGTTTTGAAGCTAATTGTTTTGCATATTAACATGAGCTATCTTCCCATTTATTTGGGTCTTTTAATTTCAGTGATACTTTGTAATTTTTAACTTATGTCTTTAAATTTTTTAAAAAATCTTTATTTTGTACAGGGTCTCATTACACAGCTTACACTCATAGTGATCCTCCTGTCTCAGCCTCCCTAGTACTGGGATTATAGGCGTGCACTACCATGTCCAGTTTCAGTGGCTGGCACGGTGTGCAGTACAAGGGAGAACCTGGGTCCTTGTGCTTGCCAGGCAGGCACTTAGACTGCTGAGCTGTCTCCCCAGCCCAACATATGTCTTATACCTTCTAAGCATTTTTTTTTTTTTTTTTTTTTTTTTGGGCAGAACTGGGATTTGAACTCAACTCCTTCTGCTTACCAGGGAAGTACTTATTCCTCTGAGCCATTTATTTTTAATGTTATAAGTAGAATTATTTTCTTAATTTTCTGCTAAGATTATTCACTAGCATTTAGGAATACAGTTAAATTTTGTGTAGATAATGTGTTCTGAAACCTTGCCAGATTCATGTATTAGTGGTAATAGTTATTTTAGTGAATTCCTATTTTCTGTTTGTCAGTGAATAAGGTTTTATTTCACCTTTTCTATTCTGAATAACTTATTTCCTATTTTGCCTAATTGTTTCTACTAGACATACTAGATGGAAGCTGTAAGAACAAACTTTCTTGTCTTGATTTTAGAGGAAAGCATTCTGTCTTCCACGGTTCAGTAGAACATTAGATGTAAATGGTTGTATAGATAACTTTCACTGGATTGAAGAGGTTGTGTTTTATTTCTTGTTTGAGTGTTTCTTTCTAATTGTGGAAGCCTGTTGGATTTTTTGGATGTTTTTCTGTGTCACCTGGTATGTTATGGAATTTTTGTCCTTTATCACTGTGGTGTCTTACTTGTCACTGGGACACAGTATCCACAGCTTCAAGGGAGGAAAGGTTTGTCTTGGCTCACCATTCTAGTCCATGGTCAGCCAGCTCCCAGACAGAAGTGGGCAGCAGAGGGGCGTGGCAGAAGAGACACTGTCAAGGCAGCGGGCAGACAGTGCGAGGAGGATCCAGGCAGAGACATTCCCTTCCTTGTCACTTCTCCAGTGGCTGGCCTGTCAAGCCAGACCCCACCTGGTGTCCCCTGATTCAGTCACCTTCTGCAAGCTCCGCCCTGAGCTCACAAGGCCTTTAAGGGACAGTTTCCATCCAAGTCATAGCATATGGTGTAGTATAGTGATTGACTTTTATATGCCAAACCCACCTTTTACCCCTGGAATAAATTCCTCTTGGTCCTTGTGTTCTTTTTATATGTGCTTAATCTCAAGTTTGCTAGCTTATTGGTAGGGATTTTTTGTTTCAGTATTCATGGGGTATTGGTAGTTTTTGTGTGCAAATGTGATTTCTTTGTGCAATATTTAATTTAAAATCAGCACAAAACTTGCCATCTTACATGCAGCATTGCAGCATTAGTATGCGTCTGTATGCAACCATGACCACTATCCCTCTCCAGGACTTTTCATCTTTGTTGGCTGAAACTCAACCCGCTAAATGCCAGCTTCCCACCCCACCCTATCAGTCCTAATAGCCACTGTTCCTACCATTCTACCTTCTCTATGAGTTTGGCTATTTGGGCTACTTTTAAAAGTGCAATCAAATAGTATATTTTTGTAGTTGTTTATTCACTTAGCATAATACGAATCTTAAAGACTCCTCTTGTTGTATAGCATGTATTATGCTGCTGTCCTTTTTATTTTGGTACCAGGGATCAAACTCAGGACCTTGTGCTTGCTAGGCAGGTGCTTAAACCACTGAGCTATCTCCCAGGTTCACCTGCCATCCTTTTTAAGACTGAATAATATTCCATTTTGTGTGTACTATATACATTTTATCCATTCATTTCACTTTCTCATTAGCTTTATTTTCAGTGTATGTAGCATGCATATGTGTACCTGTGGTTATTCCTGAAAAGTATTGCACATATGTTATCCCTTTGCCCTAAACATTGCTATGGTGTGGATATGACTTTCTTCACAGGGGCCAAGTGTTGGAGGTAGGGGCTTCTGTGGTGATGTGGGTGGTGGAGGGATCTATTGAGGAGTCCAGGGCACTGGGGACCTGCCGGCCAAGGTGGTTCAGTAGTTCTTATGGAGCCCTGGTCATTCCCAACCTGTTCTGAGAGCCCAGGCCTGACCCCTGAGTTGTCCTTGGTCTTGCTGTCTGACCATGTCTCTCATACTCCTGCCACGAGGGCTATCCTCTGTTAAACCCTCACCAGAGTCCAAACAGGTGGAAAATGGGGACAAGATCACCCCATTTTGGACTTATCCTCTAAAATTATGAGCTAACCCTCTTTCTTTGGTAAAGTTACATAGTATTGGATATTTTGTTATAGTAATGAAAAATAAGCTCATGCAAATATTTCCACTAATCCAGTCCTAGAGTTCCTTGGGTCCCAAAAGTAAAACAAAATAGAAGAAAATCTCTGTCTTAAGATCCAGTCCAGGGGCCAGCCAGATAGCTCCACAGACTAAGGCACAGCCTGGGCCTGCTGTGCCGACCCCGCCCCCAGGGCATGCTGAGATGGCAAATGAGACAGGGCATGGTGATGCACACCTGTAATCCCAGCACTTGGGAGGCTGAAAACAGGAGGATCACTACGAGTCCGATCTACGTAGAGACCCTGTCTGTACACCCTGTAGACAATGTCCTAAAGTCATTTTAAAAAAAAAAGGATCCAGTCCATTGTCATACTTTTCCTAATCTCCTTCCGGTTTCTGTGACTGGCATTTTCTTAAAGAATAGAGGCTAGATGTTTTTTTAGACTGTTCCTTATTTAGGTTTCTTCATGATTAGATTTAGGTTATATACTTTCAACAAGGATGTCACAGAGATAATTATAACCTACCCAGTGCATCATAACCGGAAACTCATGTTTGCCTCACTACTGATGGTTTTAAGGGTCCTCTTCCCAACAGGAAGCTTTTAATTTTAATAGAAGGTACATCCATTCATTCGATGATTTGATGGCTTCCTGTGTGATAAGATTTATTAACTTCTACAGAAATTGGTAACTATTCTGTAATAATGACATATACCTACTTCAAAAGCAGCTTTGTGTGGATTTTATGTACTTTAATTGTGCTTCGACCTTAATTTAATAAATTAAGCATTTAATCTGTCGAGACTGCCATAGTAAAACACCACAGCCTGAGCAGCTTAACCTGTAGGGATCTCCCATTCCTGGAAGCTGGAAGGCCAAGGTCAGGTTGTCACTAGGGGTGTTTTCTGGTGACATTTTTTCCCTTGGTTTGCAGGTTTTTTCAATATGTCTTCATTGGCCTTTATCCTCTGTACCCTCCAGGAGACAGAAGTCTCTACTGTTCACTTTTTCCTTCGACTAGGGACCCCCTACGCTTAGGGACCTCATTTTGCCTTAAGTGCCTCCTTACAGTTCCTGTCTCAAATACACTGGCCCTTCACAACTGGGTTTTGCAAAGAGGATTCTCCAGCCACAGATAAAAAAATATTTGAGGGGGGAAAAGACTGTACTGAACATATACAGTGTTTTTTCTTATTATTTCCTAAATAATATAATGTAATGATTTACGTACCGTGTACCTTGTATTAGATATTGTAAGAAATGTAGAGATGATTTGAAGTATTGGAAGATGTTTGAAGCTTGTATGCAAATACTACACCATTTTATATAATGGGCTTGGGCATCCACAGATTTTGGTATCCCTGGGAATGGTGACTTTTTCTTGGGGTCAGTCACCCACAGGCACTGAATGACAGCTGATAGTCACATTGGGAATAAGGGCCTCAACATATGAATTTTGGGGGAATTCAGTTCAGTCTATGGCACTGAACTGGTAGAACTTTTTTCTCTTTTTTTCAAGTAAGTTTTAATAGCTGCTAGATTCACTAGGCAATTTCATCTATGAGTTGATGTATTAACTCCATTGCAAATTAATGGTAGGTACCCATAGTCATGGCATATATCTGCCTCAGAATCAGCCAACTGAAGTTTTTGTTTTCATATGTATTAATTCTGTTTTGGGTGTAGGTTAAGTAAATGTTTAGCAAGTGTGCAGTTTCCAAAATTTTATTCTTTAGCTCCCTTCAGGATACTTTTAGTAAAATTGGTTTATTCACAATAATTAATAAAAGGTATTTTTGAAAAGTGTTTTTTGTTTGTTCGGTTTGGTTTTTGGTTTTTTTGGGTAGTAGGGGTCGAACTCAGGACCTTGTGTGTGTGCACCACTGAGCTACATCCCCAGCCTGAAAAGTGCTGTATTTTTAAGAGGTGCATTTCCCTTAGACAGTGAGTTTAAATCTACTTAGTTCACATCCTCCCTTCTCTTCTCTTTTGCTTTCCACACTTAATTACCTTCCTGTTCTTTATCTTATTTTATCCCAACTTAATCAAAACACTGAAAAAAAGATTTCTTTAAATATCATTGATAGAGAATTGAAATTAGTTTTGTCTGTATGCTTATCATTTCTGCTTCACATTTTTCTTTAATTGAGGTTTAAACCTTTTTAATGGAATGGTTTTACTGTTGTAACTGAATTATGAACTGAATTGTGAAAATAACCAGGTTTTCTGGCGCATGGGGGTGGGCTCTGGGCTCAGTGGTAACCCCTTAGCTTGGTGAGAGCTGAAGGAGTGCCTGGCAGGGGGCCAGATAATAGGAATGAGGAAGGGGTACTAGGAATAGCTCCTGAGAGACAGGAGGGATCCCAAAAGGATTGCCCTAGCTCTGTATCTTTTTGCATGGATTATTTTTCCATTTAGAAATATTTATTGAAAGCCTATAGACACTACACTCTGGAGATAAAAAGTGGTAAAACATAGTCCACGTCCACACCCTCATAGAATTTGGTTTTGTGGGGGCAAACACAGTGAATGACCCGGAAATGTCAGTTACATTGGTGAGCAGAGCTGTTGGAAGAGGGGCTTAGGAGGATAACAGCAAATAGTAATTGGAAGACCTGACCTAGTTACAAGTTCTTGGGAAAGATTCCTTGAAAAAGTGAAGGATGTATGGAAGTTAAGTAGGTAAAAAGGGCAGCAGCATGAGTTAGGAGCGGTGGTGCACACAGCCATTTATTAGGATACCTGTGGTTCCTTGACCTGGCCCAGGGGTTCTGAGGAAGGCTGAGGCTCTGGCTGAGTCTGGAGGCTGGACTCAGCTGCAGTTGCTTCCTGCTTCCAGAGGCTGCTGGAGAGGACGCATGTGCCTGTTGTCCCCTCTAGCCCGGGCGTCCACAAACCTCCCATCTCGGGCCCACAGTATGTGTCCCAGGAGAGCAAGCTCAGAACCTTTTCTGATGAGGCTTGAGGGTCGTGTAGGCTTGCTTCTGCATTCTGTTCAAAGCAAGTTTTGTAATCCCACTCTGGTTTAGGGCCATAGAAAGTTAATACCTTTTGATAAAGTGTGACAGAGTTCTAGGGTAATATACAAGACCAGGGACATTGCTGTGGACTTGGGGAAAACAGTGTGATACGGAGAGCACTGGGCCTGTCCAAAAAAAGGGGAAAAAACCTCTTTTGTGCATCTGTTGATATGACTGATTTTTATCCTGTGATACTATTTATGTGGGTATAGTCCAATTGATTTATGTCTAGATGCTCATCAGAAAAATGGAGAAGTAAAATGTGGTATATGCACAGCAGAGTATTATTAACCCATGAAGGAGACCATGCCATTTGCAGGAAATGAATGCAGCTTGCTAAGAGACACAAGTCAGAAAGTTAAATATAACATGGTTTTTCTTACATGAGAAACCTTAAGAATAAAAATTAAGACATTATGGTAGGAAACAAAAATGCAGACTTGAAGATTGGGAATGGGATGAGGGGGCAAGGAGAGGTGAAGGAGATGGGGCTAAAAAGATTCGAAATACTTTATGTTAAAAGCAGTGCACCAAATCCCCAAAATGAACATGACTGAGTAATCTGTCTTGTAAGCATCTAGTAAATAAAAGTGAAAGACAAGACTAATGGTTATCGAAACTGCAGTTTGAAAATGTTCCCATGTAGTCAGTATGGTGGGGAAGTAAAGCAAACTATTACCAAGGAAATAAACTGAATCCCAGGGAAACAGGCGGAGTGTAGGAAAGGTGAGTGTGCAAGGAATGGAGGAAAGGGAGAGAGGAAGGGACGGCTCGCTTGTGGCCTGGCAGAGCAGCTTAAGAACAGCATTGAGCTATCTTGAGAACAACCGGCAGCCATGGTTCTAGGGTTGGCGTCGGATTTGTGCTTTCAAATGCTCAGTGTGGAGAACAAGTGTGTTGGGGGAAAGCAAGACCATTTAGGCAGCTGGTGAGCCAACCTAGGCATAAACTCTGGTAGTGAGGACTCGAGAGAGCTGGCAGACAGGTGCAGGGGAGTCTGAGAAAACTGAGGTGCCATTGCTGGTCATGGGGGTGGGAGGACAGTGTTAGATGGAGGCTTCGGGCTGTGCCGCAAGTGAACATGGTGCCTCACCAGAATGGAGAGTCGAAGTGGGCCCGAGTAGAGGGGAAGCCTATGAATTTGCCTTGGGAAACACTGCATTGGAGATATCAAAGAGGCAGGTGTGTCTGTGGGTCTGAAAGTCCAAAGACAAGTCTAAGCTGGAGTCATAATGCTAGTAGGGAGTACTTGAGATTCGGAGAATAGATGACTTTATCCTGGAAGAAACCAGAACTGGAGGAGAAGCAGGCCTGCCACCAACATTTGAGGAGCCTCAGGTGTCTGGTGTCTGGGAAGGAGGAGGCAGCTGCAAGAACAGACCAGCTGGGAGCAGTGGACCCCAGGTGGAGGAGAGCTGGGAGATGAGACGAGAGAATGGATCATTTCAAAAGGGGAGGGTTGCGCGGGGGTCAGTCCTGAGGATAAGGCAAGGACTGAAACATGGTGACTATGTTTAGTGATATACAGCTCTGGGAGACTGTGACAGGAGCCACTCTGGGGAGTAGGGAGCCTGGAGCCGATTGAGGTGGCACCAGGAGCCAGTGGTGAGGTGGAAAGGGCAGATTAGATACCTCTGAAGAAGTTTACCCCCTCAATGAAAAGAGAGGTGAAGACAAGATGGCCTGAAATGCAGGTAGCTTTGATATTTCATAATGAGAAATTTGGTTTGCTTTTGAAAAAAGGGGTCACCTTCAAGGAAGTGAATAGAGATGCCAGAACAGTGACATTTTCTTGGTGAAAGATGCGATTTTCACGAAGAAATATGATGGAGTCCACAGTTGTGTCTTTTTTTTTTCTCAGAAGAATGATGAAAATGGAAACTGCTCAGGGGAAGGAATTGAGTTCCCTACAACAAATTTATATGAACTGGAAAGCCGTGTTTTGACTGATCATTGGTCCATTCCTTACAAGCGAGAAGAATCACTAGGCAAATGCCTATTGGCGTCTACTTACTTAGCAAGACTGGGTAAGCTTTCATACCTCAGAAAACATGAAGAGATTTCCTCCATAGGTGGTTTGGGTTAACCTCAGGACCTGTCATTGTGTGTGATCTTACATGGATCATTTATTCTTTTAGTCTCTGTTTATCACCCTGTTAATAAAAGCTTTGAACTATGTCAGCTGTTTTCTTCCAGCAGCACTACCAGTAAGGTTATTTAAAACATAGTTGTAAAGCTTTATAGCAGTGGAAATTAGCTTTTTTCACAGAAGCTTGGAATACTTTAAGTATGAGCTTCAAAAATTAAGGGCTTTGTTTTTGTTTTTAAGAACAGAGAAAAAAGGCTAGGATTATAGCTCTGTTAGAGAGTGCTTGCTTACCACATGTGAGGCTGTGGGCTCCACTTCCAGCACCACCAGAAAAGGGGAGAGAGAACCTAATAACGTTCAGTTAGTGTTCATTTTGTGTATATTTGCCTGATCTACTGTCTTAAATGATTTAGTATCACTATATTAGAAGAGTGGGCATCCATGTAAGAAAATCTGTACTGTAAATCTGTAAAAGAATATAATTTATTTATATTAAATTCAGTTTTAAAATGAATGTGACCATTTTTGTGGGTTGTTTTGTTTTGTTTTCTTTTCTTTTCTTTTCTTTTTTTCTTCCAAAAGAAGTACTGAGTCTAGCTTGGATTTAACACTTGTTTTTTGTGCTGCATTTAGGAATGTAGTGTTTTTTGAGTCCTGTTAAGTAATGTGTAAAAAAAGGAAAATTTGATCACCAGTATGTTAGTGGTAACTAAAACTTATTATTGGGCTTAAGAAGGAAAAGCATTTCTTGTGAATTACAATTTGACAGGGTTGGGGAGATGGCTTAGTGGAATAAGCACTTCACTGGCAAGCACAAGGGCCTGAGTTCAATCCCCGGTTCTGCCAAAAAAAAAAAAAAAAAAAAAAAAAAAAAAAAAAAACACCCAACAATTTGACAGTAAATTCATTCATGCACTTAGTATTTATCATGTACTGTGTGAATTGTGCCAGGGTTCTATGTATTTTATTAGACAAAGTTCACTTGTTTTCTGGAAGAAGAGTGATTTTGGCATTTATTAAAAACCTTTGTGTTTTTATAGAGTTGTTAATAGTCGCTGTGTTTTAATTAATTACCCTGTCAGATCATTGAAGTTATTCTAACATGAAAACATGTTAGCCCTTAAAAAAAATAAATAAATGCAAAGGTTATTTCTCATCTGTTATTTTACCAGAATGTCAAAACCTTGAAAATAAAGGTTTCTATGATGAACAGTTCCATATATGTGAGTTTATAACATCAACTACCTAACATCTAAGTATAGTGTATTCTTTCATTTATTTGACCAAGGTCTTTCTGAGTCTGATGAGAACTGTAAAAGATTTATGGATAGGTGTATGCCTGAAGCATTTAAAAAGGTAAGAAAAATGTACTAATCTTTAGACACATGCATGGGGGGTGGGGGCAGGACCTCACTGTGGCTTTGAACTTGTTATGAAGCCCGGGCTGGCCTCAAACTCACAGCAATCCTGACCAACTTCCCTAGAGCTGGGATTACAAGTAGACACCACCACCTCCAGGTATTTTTAGACTTCTTTGGTGGGAGCAATAGTACATAGGCTTTTTATTCTAGTTATTTATGTTTAAGATCAGCTTATCAATCTTGTTCAACTAATGAATTCTCTAATATGAAAAAAGTAGCTCTCAATTTGGTTCTTTTTTACTTCTTTTCTATTTGTTTGCACTTCCTTTTGATTGAATATAACTTTTACTTCCTGCAGTGTATTTGCTGAAGACTAGATTAAGACTTAGTTATGTTAGGAAATTGACATCTTAGTAAACCAAGGGTTGTGGTATACAGGTAGAGAGTATTCACTTACCAAAATATGAGCTACTTTATGCCATATTGAGGCAGAAACAGACATTACTACTGGAAGTCTCACTAGCCTAGGAATTCTTCCTTACAAACAGCAGCATCTCTGTCAGAGCCTCGGTGACACATATGTGCTTATTCCCATTCTGGTCACATCTCTTAGAGAGCAATTTCTCTTTCAACAGTGGGAATAGGAGATCACAGGAATCATGTTTCTAGAAGCAGTCTGACTCAGCATGCCTCCCCTTTCAGAACTTGTGTCTTGAATCCTCACAAGAGGAGGGACTTTGTTTGTCACAGACCCTGCTGTTTTCCCTAGCAGGCCACCAAGTGCCTAAGTCATAGAATGAGTTCAATAGTCCTGGTTGGTTGAAGAATGAATGAATGAATGAGTTTTCCTGTCTTGAGCTGCTGGATTTTCACATCCATTTTTGCCCTGTAAGCAAGTAAGTCACTAGAACTACAGATGGGTACAATTTGTGTTTCTTATAAAGCAAACTGTACATTTGCAAATGATTATTCCCATCTGCATTTTGGTAGATAGACATCCTTGATTCAAAGCTTAAAAATAACAAAATTAATTTCAGAAACAAAATTATCTTCATCTTTGAAAATAGGAGGAAATCTTTTAAAATGATCATTTGAGTAGAGATTTCAGGGGAATTTAAGAATTCTCTTAATAATAGTAGCTTTAAAAATAAACTTTTTATAATGTATCATACCGTGACTCCCATCTTAGTATATGTATACATTTACAGAGAAGGAAAACACAAGTTTATTCAGTCATGAAAGGAGGCTTCTGAGACGTTAGAAAGAATGTGTAGTTTGAGGGTTTCCAGACTCATTGGCCCTGTATCGAGTCAGCTCACCAGTGAGCTGTGTATTGGAGGCAGAGCATTGGTACTCTGCCTCTGTACTCTCAGAGATGCTTTGCACCACTTTTATGTTGTGCCTTCAGCTGTTATTAACAGTGTAACTGGTCAAATGACTGATTATTTCTTTGTAAAACTACAAGCACGAAGGTCCCTGAATTATGTGATTCAAAATTGTGAACCCAAAAATCTTAAGGTTTTTTTCAGTTTAGAGCTATTAAAAAGGTTCCCCTCTCCACCAGTTAGGCATACTTCATCAAATCACAGGAGCTACAAAATTAGACATGCCTTTAGGCTTGCCTGCCAGAAAACTTAGAGTTATTGTACTTGGTGTCATTTCCCTTATGTTTGTTTTTTTTTTTTAAAGTTGCCTCAAGTTTTTTTAGAAGTAGTAGTCTGACTAGTAAGTGACTGTAGGATAAAGTGTGCAGGTGGAGCTTTGGTGTTGTTTCCAGGTTTGTCACTGTTACCTCCCGGCTGGCCAGGATGCCTCACTGCATGTTCAGGCAGAGATGTTCTCAGTGTGGCCGTAGGATAGTGCAGGACTCTGTCCGGACATTGTGGACTCCTCCTTGCAGAATGCTTCCTTTCTCCATCCCTCTTAAAGAACTGCATTTTCCAGGTGAAAAGCGAGCAAATAAGTTGACACCAGAGCAAGTGCTGTTTAATCTACATGTGCTTTCATCTTCTGATCACATGAAGATGCCCAGTGTTAATTGCTGCTTTGTTTTATTTAGTTTTTAAATTTAGGAAGAATATATAGTCAAACATTCTTTTCAAAAGTAGTAACTCACTGGCTTATATAAAATTAGTCTTAAGGTTTTGCTCACTTGAGCATATTGTGGAGCCATTGTTACTTAGAAAATCTGGAACTGAGCTTTTTCTCTGCAGTTTGAGCTTTTTTAGACTGCTCTGTAAACAAGTTCTCTGTGTGACCAAGGTGAGATTTTTATTGAAAAATTTTCATTCTAGAGTGAAATCTTAATAAAAACATGAGACCTTCATACCAGTTCAAGTGGAATCCTTTGATTTCTCATCCCCTATTCTGGGAGATGCTCCTGAGTTAATCTTCCTTAGATACTACTACAAGACTAAGGGGTGTGTGTGTGTGTGTGTGTGTGAGAGAGAGAGAGAGAGAGAGAGAGAGTGTGTTTAGTACAGCGTCTACAGGGTCTCACTACACAGATTGGACTTGTAGTGATTCTCCTGTTTTCAGTCTCTCAAGCCCTGGGATTACAGATGCGCGCCACCACGCCCAGTATCAGTTGCCATCTCAATGTACCCCGAGAGGTGGGGCTAGCATGGCTTGTGGTGCCTGGGATCAAAACCTGGCCCTTGCACTCTGCCTAAGCAGGTGCTTTAGTCTGCTGAACTATCTGGTTGGCCCTACAAGACAGATTGACAGAATCCAGTTTCTTTCACATTTTATGTACTAACTTTTATAGATTTCATTAATGTATGTTTGCAGTACAATACATAATTAGATTTCTTCCTGGTGAGTTTGTGCATGTGCATGACATGTCTTGCTTCTTTTCACTTCTCCTTCCCCTCCTCCCTTCCTCTACTCTTGGTCAGTTTCTTTTCTTTTTTTTTTTTTTTTTTAAATCTAAGAAGCTGATTTTAAGATGTATCATTCTTTTATGTTTAAGAAAAATGGTTACATACTAGTATTAAAATATCTTCTCACTTAGAGATAGTTTAGATTTCTTTAAACATGTAAAAGTTAATTATTCTGTACATGCCAAAAAGAAAATAAAAGCAAAAATACTAGTAGGGCATTTCTACAACTTGACTAAATTTAGAGTCCTGTGTCATCTGGTCAACAGGTGGGAAGATGCAGTTCTATTTTTGAGGTATTAAAAAAAATGTGAAAAGCATGGGTCTACTTCTCAGATTCCAGAAATTCTTAATACTGACAGCTACCTGTCAAGATACATTAATAGTATCTTACCATTTATACACTGCTTTTGTGTTATAGCATCTTTTCGTCCATGTAATAATACTTGTGTGCAGTGGGTGGGAATTATCCCTCATTTGAGATGAGAGAACTGAGCCTGTGAGAACACAGGTAAGTTCATTCAAGTCCATGTAGCTAGAAAACAGCATCATACGGAAGTGACCTCAGACCATTGCTAGCCAAATACCGCTTGTGGTTTCCTAGTACTAATAATGAAAAATAGAGAACCAAATAAAATTCCTCTTTTACGTCATTGCCTTCATGAATACAGGAATTAAATGAAAAACATGTATTGACTCTGAATAAGATAGTTTTAGCAAGTAAATGGACTGACTAGAGTTACATGTCTTTAAAGCAAGGCACCTATGTAAAATAGACATTTTGATCATGATCTCTCATTTGTGGTTGACCTGATGAGCCTCTGCTTTATTTTCTTTTTTCAAGTTAGATTCTAGACTGCTGTTTGTTTTTGTAGCTCCTGACATCAAGTGCTGTTCACAAGTGGGGTACTGAAATTCATGAAGGAATCTACAACATGTTGATGCTATTAATAGAGCTAGTTGCAGAGAGAATAAAACAAGATCCAATTCCCATTGGTCTCCTGGGTGTGCTGACGATGGTATAGTATCTCTCTCTTTTTTTTTTTTTTTTTTTTGCGGAACCAGGGATTGAACTCATCTCCTTGCGCTTGCCAGGGAAGCACTTATTCCACTGAGCCATCTCTCCGGCCCCTGTAGTATCTCTTAAATGAAGTACTTTGTGTTTTGATTTCAGATATGGTATTCTGGCTTGTAATTAAAAATGATTTTTATCATCAAACATACTTTGTTCTTAGGGTCCTGGCTATTTTATTTTTATTATATTTAATGTATTTAGTACAGGGTCTCACTACATAGATCGAACTCGTATTCATCCTCCTGTTTTCATCCTCCCAAGCACTGCAATTACGGGCATGCACCACCATACCCAGTGTCAGTCTCTGTCTCAGTACACCCCTTGGGCAGGGCCAGCATGGCATGCCCAGGATCAAACCCCGGTCCCTGCACCTGCCTCAGCAGGCATTTTAATCCACTGTGCTATCTGGCCGGTAGTTAAATATAAACTAATTACCCTAGGTTTCAGTTTGAAACAAACACTTTTCTAATTTTTATAAATTTTCAGCTCATATAATGATTTCTTCCCTTTTTCACCCTGATTATTTAAGTCTTAAATACTTTGAGATGGGGTGTTTTGTTCTTTGGTTTTGAGCCACGTGGCCAGCTCTTGCCTTTTCCTCCTGGCTTCCACTCTGGTTACCTCTGTGGCCCCTTGGCCACCCTCCCCTGCTGCTTTCGCTTCCTGCGGAGCAGCATGCCTGTCTCCTGTTCCCCTGCTCCTCTGCATTACCCAACAGTCAGTATTCTTGAAAGTTTCCATTAATGGAAGGTCCAAGCCTATATTTTTATCTTCTTTTCTAATGCTAATGTGTTACTATAGAAATGGAAAATAACATTTCTCTGTTCTCTTTGAATCTAGGCTTTTAATCCTGATAATGAATACCATTTTAAAAACAGAATGAAAGTCTCTCAGAGGAATTGGGCAGAAGTGTTTGGAGAGGGAAATATGTTTGCTGTTTCACCTGTATCTACTTTTCAAAAGGTAAGCATTATTTTCTTTCATCTTTTTATAGAGAAGTGAACTGAAAAATATTTTCTATACTATAAAACTGACAATTTACAAGGAAAGATTAAAATAATACATTAAAAAATTATGAATACTCCACATTGCTCCATATTCCTCTTTGACATTTCCTCTGTGAAATGCCTTAAAATGTATGCAGACATTACATATTTTCTCTGTAGCTATTAACTGATATGAAGAATCTTACAGATTTGAGACTGTATTTGGTGAGATAAGTGACCTCAGTGCCATATGTAATGGATTATCAGAATCTGTTTAATTGCTTTGCCCCTTTCTTGGAGATATTTGAGACAGGAGAGGATTTGAAATAAGTAATTGTACCTAAGATGTCATCTACTCATACATAATTTTATTTTAAACTCCATAAGCATTGAAACTTCTTTTTTTAGGCCCAGAACCAAAAGCACTATTTGCTATTGGAAGGTTGGTAGTGTCTCAATAACTTTATCCCTCTAAGAGTACGATCTAAACAGCCTTCTTGTTCAAATAATGGTTTTTGAGAAAGTTAAAAAGTCAAATTCCGTTAATGGGAAGCTTACCAACTGCTTTTAGCAAGGTTTAGTTTAACAGCCATTTATGAACTACTCAGTGTGTTTGGCATTATTCTAGGTTTTAGAGATACAAACTAGTAGTCCTTGTCTTTTATTTTTTATTTTTATTTTTTCCATTTGGTACAGGGTCTATAGGGTCTCACTACGTAGATCAGACTCATAGTGATTCTTCTGTTTTCAGCCTCTCAGGCACTGGGATTACAGGTATACACTCCACCAAATCCAGTCTCAGTCGCCATCTCAGCACGCCCTGGGGGCGGGGCCAGCTCAGCATGCTAGGGATCAAACCACTGTGCTCTGCCTAAGCAGGTGCTTTAATCTGCAAGCTATCAGGCCAACCCTTGAAAGTTATTGTCTTTATTAAGGTATTACAGTGTGGTTTCTATCTTATAACATAGTCTAATAAACAGTACACCTAATTAGAGTAGCAGGTACTCTGTAGAACAGAGGCAAAGAGTGGCTGCTGCCACCCTGGTGGCAGAGGAAGTGCTCTCAAGAGGAGGTGAAGTCTGAGAGGAAAGGACATTGAATGTGTACTTAGAATTTATTTTATTTTATGTATTTATTTATTTTTGCGGAACCAGGGATTGAACTCAGGCCCTTGCACTTGCCAGGGAAGCGCTTATTCCACTGAGCCATCTCCCCGGTCCCTGTACTTAGAATTTAATTACCACACTAACAACCCTGTGAGTTGGTTAGACTTGTTCTGTGCGAGACACAGAGGTTAAGCACTTGCCCAAGTGTAAATACCTGGTTATAAGAATAACTCTTGCTTTCTTTTAACCATATGTATTACTGCCATATACTATAATCTTCTCTTCTCAATTAGTCTCTCTTCTTTTGAAACTATAGAGACCCTGAACATAGTGGTTCACTATAGAAAGTACTCAGTGAACGCTGCTTCTCTTCCCTTCAATTTCCAGGTGCCCCAACTGACACCACAAAGATTCAGTCTTCGTATTTTTTTTCTCATTACCACAAAGGGATTCTCTCTTCTGCTAAGGCTTGAGTTTCTGTGTGTTCTTGCTTTCTCTAGTACTATATTTTGCTCCTAGCTTTCCATTTGCTTTGGTGCCCTCAGTCTTTGTACTGCAGCATCAGCTCCATTGTATATAGCATGCTCTGCCGTCCTGCCCTTGGAGCTCATTGTCTAGCTTCTGCGGGGAACCTGCTCATCTCTGCATCCATACCTCATGAAGGATTCTGGAGCTTCCTCTTCCAGTCCTTCTTTCAGTGGCTAACCTAATATTTTAATATATTAACCAAACAAGACCTAGAATTAGATGTCTTTATTCTCTCATAGTGAACATAAAGACTTTAGCAAGTTTCTCATCATCAGACCCTTACTGGTTATTATTCTTTTTTAATTTATTTGTTTTATTTATTTATGTGTGTGTGTGTGTGTGTGTATGTGTGGCCTGCTCAGCCCGCCTGGGGGCGGGGCTGGCTGGCATGTGGTGCTGGGGGATTGAACCGCGGTCCATGGGCTTTGCTAAGCTTGTTCTAAGTAGATGCTTTAGACCACTGAGCCATCTCACCAGCCCCCCTTACTGGTTATTACTTCTTTATCCTTATTGTGCATGCCTTAGTCATTCCTTTTTTTTTTTAATCATAAACTAGATGGTGCACCCTGTAAGCATCCGTTATAGTGCATATCCGTTGGTGGTTATCTTATTTTAATTGCCTAAATGTAACTGTATGTTCTTTTTTTTTTTTTTTTTTTTTTTATTATAGAGTCCTAGCCCAGGCCCGGTGAGTGTGTGGGAGAGCTTTTTTTTTTTTTGGCGGAACCGGGGATTGAACTCAGGCCATTGTGCTTGCCAGGCAAGCGCTTACTCTACTGAGCCATCTCCCTGGCCCCTGTAACTGTATATTCTATGTCTTGAATATTTTCACTGGATTTTTAATTCTGGGTGGATACATATTTCTGTCAAAATAATAAAGATTCCAGCTCATTGGCTGTGGTTTTGGTCCTTCCTGTCAAGAAAACGGCTGTTGGTCTGGCTGTTGTTTCTGTTACAATATCTGTCGTTTATTTCCTGGCTGTATTTTGAGATCTCTTCTTTCTTTTTTGATGCTTGTTAATTTATCATGCAATTGACGGGGTATTTTTTGTATTAATTTTCTCAATGCATGCATCACATGCATTAAGAAACACTGTCAATTTCTCAATCACTATCTTTTAAAAGTTGCCTCTTCCCCATTAGCTTCTTCTGGATGTTCAATTGGATCGTGTTAGACTGCTTCATTCTGCTTCATAGCCCACTTCATGTTTTTCCACCTTTTTGTCCTATGCTGCATTTGTGAAATTTTCCTAGATCTGTAGTCCAGTTTACTGTTCTTTTCTATTTGCATTTAATCTATTTAACCTATTCATTTAAATTTTTAACTCCAGTCACTCTATATTTAAATTCATGTAATTCCATTTGGTTCTTTTATATTGTCTAAAATGTAAAAACTTGGTGTTTGTATGTATTATACATGTATGAATTACAGTATATGTTCAACTTTATTTGATTTTCATAAACTCACATTTCTTAGAATTTAGTGTATAGAGTTTTGTTTTTTGGTT
>NW_004524732.1:4450812-4454694 GCF_000260255.1 Octodon degus
TTTTTTTTTTTTTTTTTTGTAGACCTGGGTTGGAAGTTCTTTACCCTCCAAAGTAAATGCATTTTTACAGCCAGGTGTAGTGCCACACACTTGCGTTCCCACCACAGGAATCAGGGAGAGCACCATGAGTTAGAGGCCAAATGGGGCTACACAGTGAGTTCAAGGCCAGCCTGAACTACGTAGCAAGACTGTCTCAAGAAAGAATGAAAGAAAATTCACTTTTACTTTTTCTAGGTACTTGGATGCCCTATAGTCTGAGACCACTTTAGAATATATTTTGGTCTCCATCAAAACACATACTTAGAGATCCTCCAAATTGTGCATAGTAAAGTTTTTCAGACCATAAAGTCAGTGTGAACTTGAGCAGCATTTGAGCAGCAGCTCCCTGGCTACAAATTTATAGAGAATTTGTTTCCCCTCATCCTGTACCAAAGTAGGCAGTCTTCCTTGTTTTTCCCTCTGCGGTGTGTTTGCATTTACCTCGTCTGCCCGTGGAGCCCCTTGGGATCCAGCCTGAGGCGTCAACTTCTTCTGTTCATCATCCTCTGAGCTCTGTTCTCTCCACTCCATCTTGATGGTAGGCCCTGCCCCTCAGTCAGTTTCTCTGTTAACTCCTTCCCATCTTGCCTTGCTCTTACCTGGCTTTCCTGAGAAGCATTTTCCATCTGTGTAGATTTGTCATCTTTATGCTGATGGCTCTCCAGGGTATATCTCTGTGGCCCAAACCTCTTCTCAGAGCACACCAGACTTGCTGAATAAGCATCTCCTCTTGGCTGCCACCCAGAGTTATCAGTAGTATGCCTGAACCTGTGTTGCCTCCCCTGCCTTTATTCTCTCAAAAAATAATATCCTCATCAATGTTTTTTGTTCGTTTGTTTGTTTTCTTTTTGTGGAACTGGAGATTGACCTCAGGCCCTTGCACTTGCCAGGGAAGCACTTATTCCACTGAGCCATCTCCCCGGCTCCTCCCCATCAATTATGAGCGTGGGAGTCTCCTACAATTCATTCCTCTTTTTTTTTTTTTTTTTTTTAATTCTCCACTTTCAAGCCATAAAGCAGGTTCTCTGAGTGTGTAAGTAACATACCTTCAGTAACTGTCTCTCTTTACTACTGTCCGCTCCCCACTGCTGTGTCCTCTCTGGTCATTGCACTTGTGTTCTCGCAGGTGGTGTCTTAAGTGCTGCTCACTGTTACGTTCTTCCATCCCATTCTCCACAGAACTGCAAGGGATTAAGACATAAAACACTGTCCTGTGTAAAACCCTTGTGTTGCTCTTTCTAATCACGACTGAGCTTGCTGGTGGTCTTGCTTCTTCCATACTTCGTCTGTCCCTTTCTCTGAATCCTTGTATCTCAGCTGGCAGTTTTCACTTGGTTTTTCAAAAACAGTAGACTCATTTCTGCCTCCCCTTTTGCAGTTTCAGCCTCTCTGGCTGAACTGTTGTGACTAAATTGATGTCATCCTTTAGGTTCGAGGTTAAAGACTACCTCTTAGAGTTTTCTTGTGCCCGCCACCCTGAGCAAGAAAGCTCCTTCTATTTTTCTTTGGAAAATCCTTTGGTTTTTCTTTAATATAAAGCTTACCACAGTCTGAATTCTCTTAGCGTGTGGTGATTTTCCAGGTTTTGTGGACCCTGCTAGCACGAGTCCTCTGTAAGCAGGCTACCGTGTCTCTTCCTGTTCAGTGTTGTCTCACGGAGCAAAGGAGAACAGAAAGTGCTGGCTTGTGGGCCTTGAGTAATGATCAGCTGCAAACAAATTTTAATCTGATTTCTGATTTATTCCTTTAGGTAAATAATTCTTCATTTTTAAAATACGTCTTTCAGATATATGTAACTGGTTAGGCTGTTCCTTGGAGAGCTTAAATAGCTGAGCTTGGCTACCCAGAAGTGCAGAAATGCTTCATATTGTGGCAGTTCCATCAAAACCCAGACTTAGAGTTCATAAATTATATGTGGTAATAAAGATTTATATTAGGTGGGCCGGGGAGATGGTTCAGTGGAATAAGCGCTTCCCTGGCAAGCACAAGGGCCTGAGTTCAATCCCCAGTTCTGCCAAAAAATAAAAAATAAAAAAAAGATTTATATTAGGTGACAGTTGGAAGAGCATTCAAAAGTATGAGATTTTAATGTTTTTCTCTGACTTATCACTTACGATAGAAGAGCCGTGATAGTTAATGAGGAGCTCTTACACTGCCATCTCAACTTTGATTTTCTTTTCTCATAGGAACCTCATGGATGGGTTGTGGATCTGGTTAATAAGGTAACTTTTATCAGTTATGTATTTTGTTTCTTATTTTCTAATCAGATTTTCCAGAGTTGCTGTTTAAGCACCTGGCAAGTACAGATAATAATTGGAACTTTTTCCCAAGGAGATATATTTTATTGTTCCTTCTTTTTGTGTGTACAATCTGTATAGGTGAACCTTAGCTTTTTTTTTTTTTTTTGGCAAGCTCATGACCTTGCGCTGTCTCCCAGCCCTCAGCTTTTGAACTTATCATATCCTGTGCAATATGTCGCAGGAACATTACAGTTTCCTTCATCATGACTTTCTCAAGACTACTGTTAGAGAACACAGTGATCAAGTAAAATGTAACCCTAGTGTCTTGGTTAAAGTGTTAACAAAACGTATTTCAAATTAACTCATATCTGTTTTTTTCTTAGTTTGGAGAATTAGGAGGATTTGCAGCAATCCAAGCCAAGCTCCATTCAGAGGACATAGAACTTGCGGTAAGTTACCCACACTGTATACGCTCAATGTGCAGGTTCTCTTTATGTGGATTGACATCCAACCAGAGGACATGTACAGTTAAATGTGAAGAGTTAATCGTGAGAGCAGCAGATTTCATGGTTCTGATAGCAAGGAAATATTTATTTCTAGTCAGTCACATTTCTGCATAGGACGCTTATGTTTTTTGCCTCAGTATTTCCCTCTGTGGTGAATTTCTCTTAATTTGTCATCTTTTTTAAAATTTACAATGATTATATGAAATAATTTTGATATTTATGTAAGATAAATATATGTATGCATAGCAGTTTCATGACTTGGTGAAATTATGTAAGTGAGACTGTTTCATAGATTCAGGCACAAATAAAAATGTCTCATTTTTGTACCACTGTTCAGTAAGCTCTTAGGTATTAGAGAAGCTGACAGGGCTGCTGAGCTAGCTCAGCGGACTAAGCACCTACTTAGGCAAGCTCAGGGACTGGGGTTCCCTCCTAGGCACCGCAGGCTGTGCCACGCACACCACACACACCCACACAACCTGAGGCAGGGCATGGTGACATGCGCCTGTAATCCCAGTGCTGGGGAGACTGAGACAGGAGGCTTACTACAAGTCTGAGCGGTGTAGTGAAGCATTATCGAGTACATTTAAAAACAAAACCACAAGCTTACAGATAACGAAGGCCCACATGCGAGAGCCCATCTGCTGTCTACATATGGCTCCATACTCCAGGTCTCCATCTTCTTAAGCATGTAACATGGTGGAAATAACTTTACCTTTGATTTTCAGACTGCTGACCTGGTTGTAGCTGAGAGCACTTTATTTTTGTCTCTAACCTATTCCAAAGATTTAATTTTTTTTTTTTTTTTGCTTTAACTTCATATATATTACCTAGAAAGAGTCAAGGAACAAGAATTTGAAGAGCAAGAATTTTATCATTTTCCATTGTTATGGACATCCCAAAAATGAGGAACACTAGGCATGACAGATTAATTAATCATTCAGTTTAAAACTATTAGGCATTTTGTATGTATGTGTATATAAGACCCTCTGCTGGCTACCATAACTACTACAAAAAATGATATAAAATAGGGGCTGGTGAGATGGCTCAGTGGTCTAAAGCACCTATTTAGAACAAGCTTAGCAAAGCACAGGGAC
>NW_004524732.1:4464020-4488103 GCF_000260255.1 Octodon degus
ATCAACTGTAAAGGAAAACCCATTAAAATCATAGCAACTTCTCAACATACACCCTAAGTTGCTTAGAGTGAAGTATTTCAAGCTCCCCTCCAAAGACCCTCAAGCATAAGTTGTTGTATCTTGCAAAATTATCTTTCAGCCTTAGCAGAGAAATGACAAATAAGATTCTAATGTAATTCACGACCACCAAATCAGCAAAACAGCAATCTAAAAATTTCTCAAGGATACTCTGCAACGAAGACAATTCCAAGAATCCCAATAGAGTGAATCCATCAAGCAAGGCAAGCAATTACATATAGGAAAAAGAAAGGGAAGCAACAACAGGAAAAAAAATATAATGACAAGAACAAGTTAATACCTACTAGTTATAACCATCATTGTGAATGGTCTCAATTTATCAATCAAAAGAAACAGATTGGCAGAGCGAATCAGGAAACAAGATACAACAATATGCAGCTCACAAGAAACACATTTAACCTAAAAATAAACTCATAGACTGAAAGTCAAAGGATAGAAAACAACATGCCATACGTAAGGAACCTGAAAAAAAGCAGGAATAACTGTTCTGTTTTCAGATAAAGGGGATTTCAAGCCAATAATGATTAAAGAGACAACAAAGGTCACTATAGACTTGTCAAGAAAAAAATCAAAGAGGGAGAAGTAACAATAATAAAAATATATGCACCAAGTATCAGCACATCCACCTATATAAAACAAACATTACTGGACATGAAAAATCAGATAAACACTAATACAATTGTAACAGAGAACCTCAATATCCCACTATCAAAAATAGACCAACTAGACAAAAAAACCCCAAAATCAGAACTGATCCAAACCTTTACACAAATGGGTGTACTCGCTGTCTACAGAGTGTTCCACCCAACAACAGATAATTTTTTTTCTCAACAGTACATGGGACTTTCTCCAATGTAGACCACATACTAGCTCATAGAACATGCTTAGGTAAATGCAAAGGAATTGAAATTATCCCAGATATATCATCAGATTATAGTTCAATGACATTGGAAATCTATGGCAAAAGAAAGCATGAAAACTATGTAAACACATGCAAATTAAGTAATTCCCTCTTGAACAACAAATGGGTCACAGATGAAATTAAAGAAGAAATTAGATAATTATAATTGAATGATAATGCCAATACAACATATTAGAATTTATGGGATGCAATGAAAGTAGTCCTATGAGTGAAGTTTATAGTACATTCCCACATCAGAAAAAAGAGCAAGCTCCAATAAATAACCCATTGTTGAATGTCAAGTTCCTAGAAAAAAAAAAAAAAAGAACAAGTAAATTGAAAGCCTATGGAAGGAAGGAAATTATAAAGATCAGAACAGAAATTGCAGAAATGTGATTGAGATACCGATTTGATTTGAAACTGTATCATTGCTGTTTATCAATAAAATTATGGAAAAAAAGAAATGTGATTGAGACTAATAAAACAATACAAATAACCAATAAGTTGAAGAGTTGGTTCTTTGAAAAATTAAATAAAATTTATAAAGCCTTAGGCAACCTCATCAAAACAAGAAAAGAAAATACCTAAGTCTATGCAATTACAACTGAACAGAGTAGAATCACAACAGATCCTGCAGAAAATAAGAAGATCATCAATATTTACCTTGAGTCTGTCCTAGCTTAGTAAAAGGAAAATTCAGAAGAAATGGATAGATTCTCTCTCTCTCTCTCTCTCTCTCTCTCTCTCACACACACACACACACACACACACTACTAAAGTTGAGCCAACAAGATATAAAAATTCTAAACAATTCATATTCAGTCAATTAAGTTGAAGTACAGAAAATTTACAACAAATAAAAGCCCAAGTCCTGACGGATTTACCTCCTACAAGAACACTGGAGAAGAGCTAATATATTATTCTTCACATTCTTAAATGATATTGAAAGAGAATAAGTGCCTCTAAACTCATTCATGGAAGCAAGCATTACCTTGATACTAACACCAGACAAAGACCTCCACCAAAAAAGAGGACTACAATCTCCTTAATGAACATAGGTAGAAAAATCCACCATTAATGGCTCAGTAGAATAAGTGCCTGGCAAGTGCAAGGTCCTGAGTTCAATCCCTGGTACCGCAAAAACAAACAAAAAACAAAGAAAAACATTTTGGGCCAGGGAGATGGTTCAGTAGAATAAGTGCTTCCCTGGCAAGTGCAAGGGCCTGAGTTCAATCCTTGATTCAGAGAAAAAAAAAGAAAGAAAGAAAGAAAGAAAGAAAGAAAGAAAGAAAGAAAGATAGATAGATAGATAGATTGATTATACATCATGGTCAGGTAGGATTCACCCTAGGGATACAGACGTGGTTCAAAGTATACAAATCAATAAATGTAGTAAACAACATTAGCAGCACCAAGGACAAAAACCACATGATCAGCTCAATAGATGCTAAAATAATATAACTACTGCAAATTGCTCACAAGAGTAGTTATTTCTGTGGTACAGTAATTCATCTCTTCTCCTGGTCCCTCTTTTAATGAGACCTTAATATTGGTCATCGAGAGAGACTGATGATATGCTATTAGATTGACCCTTTCTTAACAGTGTTCATCTTTAGGATCAGGTGTAGGCAGGGCCCTCTTCCTGCTGTGGAGTTACACAGGCTGTTGGACTGTCATTTTGATGCTCCTTGAGTATAGCAATTGTAGTAGGAATGACATTATTGATCTAGAAGACAACAGATAGTGATTTAAAAGGAAAAGAAAGAAGCTTCAGAGTCAGGATTTTATCTAACTTGTTTCTCCAAAATTTGATTGTTTAGGCCATTGGGCAATATCAGATATTAATTTTGTTTTTCAAGACTGTTACAATATAATTTTATGTAGTCTAGGATCCTGGGGTTATGCTTCAGTATTGTCAAATGTCAAAGTCAGGTTATTCCAGAGTTTCTCCCTTAGATTAGACTGTATTTTCAGAACAACAGTGTTTTGACTGCAGTGATGGTGGAATTTTATTGATTGCGGTTGGCTTGAGATGACAAAATTCAGGCTACAGAGAAAGCAATGAAAGGTTGAGACTCACTTTAGCAAACAAGTACAATTAAAGTTCCATGCTAGGTTTCTGACTTCTGTCCAATTAAGAAGGTGGCTATGTCCCAAAATAAATTCAGGCTATAGTGTGAAATAGTATAAATCACATATTGTTGTATTTGAAAAATACTACTCAAAGACTATGTCAGTTAATTACAGTAGTTAAGAACTCCTGTGACCAAGTGACAATGGGAAGTTGCCGGTCCTTCACCAGCATCCCTACACATAACCACCTCCTGTCCTAGGTGATGGTTAGCTGTTTAATATGTACCTTTCCTTTTCCTCAGCTAATGTGTATCTGTTTGTGTTGTTTCTCTTTCCATCTCCTTCTTTCTCCAACCTTGCTCTCAAACTAAATTGTTGTGAAGGTATTATACCTTGTCTATATCTTCATCTGACCATGTACCATGGACGTCTTTCCAGGTTGACGCTCAGAGAGTTTTTGTATCTGCGGTGCATTTCTGGAAAGGGTGTACCATGATGCAGTCACTTGTTGATGGGCACTGGGTTATTTCTAAGTTTTTGCTCTTACTTAGTGCTCTTGTTCGAGGGTGTTCAGGTGCAGTGTACTTCTGTTTTTAAAGGACCAATTCCTAGAAAGTAGAATTTCTGAATTAAAGGCTATGTACATTCTGAAATTACAATCAACAGCATTATATCTCTTTTCAGAAAGCTTATACTCACTGTGTATCCCCCAATACATGTTATTACATTCTCAATAGTGTTAAATATTTTTAATCTATAATTTTCCAATGTAGAGAGCAAAATAGTATTTTGTTGTTAATTTATAGTACTCTGATTTCCTGTAAACTTGATCATATCATCATATGATTAATGTCTGCTTGTATTATTTCTATAAATTGATGTAGCTATTTGAGTCTGTATTAGATGGTGTATCTTACTTTTTTTTTTTTTTTTTGCATTTTTAGGGAAGAGTCTACAAAATATTCAGGGTCTCACTACTAGATCGGACTCATAATGATCCACTTGTTTTCAGCCTCCCAAGAGCTGGTATTACAGGCGTGTGCCACCACGCCCAGTCTGAATTGCACAGTCTCACTGTGCCCTGGGGGCAGGGCCCAGCACTGCAATTGAACCCCTCAACCCTTGCCCCTGCACCTCGCTATTTGGCCAGCCCTTATCTTACTAATTTTTAAGAATTCTTTTGGCATTAAGCCTATAAAGGCTATGACTTATTTTATGTTTATAATTTTTTTGTCTCTATTGCATCTCTTCATTTTTAATGATTATGTCTTTTGCTATACACAAATTACACATTTATGTAGATTTTACTTAATTTAAAATTTTTTTTCAATTTTTATTTATGTGTGTGTGTGTGTGTGTGTGTGTGTGGCCAGCTCAGCCCACCAGGGGGCGGGGCTGGCTGGCATGTGGTGCTGGGGGTTGAACCGTGGTCCCTGTGCTTTGCTAAGCTTGTTCTAAGTAGATACTTTTAGACCACTGAGCCATCTCACCAGCCCCTACAATTTTTTATTTTCATTCAAATAATCAATTGTTGTAAGATCCTATATTGAATTTATTGTTGTGTTTGTATCTGCTGACTTTGTGAATTCATTCTCGGACATTTATTCCAGTCATTCATGCTTTGAACCCTTTTTCTGGACTGTTACTTACCTGCTTTTAATTATTGGTGGTATCACTTCTGCCCAATATCACTACTTTCTAAAATCATCTTGATAGTTCTTGTATTTTCATTCTTTGGCATGTGGCCAACCTGTGAGGTTCCTGTCCAGAAAGTCCTTCTGAGAGCATTCTTAGAATTGTATTACATGTATAGGTCAATGTCTGGAAAATTGGTGTTTTTAGAGTATTGATATTTTTCATTCTGGAATATGGTACCTGCTCATTTAAAATTGTGATCCTTCTTTTGTTTAGTAATGTTTTATAATTTTCTTCAAATGAGCCTTGCACAGTTTTTGTTAAAGGCTTATTTTATTCTCTTCCCAACTATTTTCCGATTGATTGATTGATTGATTGATTGATTGATTTTTTTTTAATGTATTTAGTACAGGGTCTACAGGGTCTCACTACACAGATCAGACTCATAGTGATCCTCCTGTTTTTCAGCCTCCCAAATGCTGGGATTACAGGCGTGTGACACCATGCCCAGTCTGAATTGCATCTCAGTGCACCCCGGGGGCAGGGCCAACCAAGAAGGCTAGGGATTGAACCCCTGGCCCCTGTGTCTGCTTAAGCAGGTACATCAGTCTGCTGAGCTACCTGGTCGGCCCAAGTTTTTTGTTTTTATGAAAAAAATTTTTTAATGTTCTTCAATATGAACTTTAGAATTATTTTTGTCCAACTTTATAGTAGCTTTATTAAAATATTCTGGTTTTAATTACATTAAATTTTGTAATTTAAACAGATCAACGTTGTCCTACCACCACTTTGCCTAGTCATTCATTCATAACTTGGTCAACTTACTCTTTAAAGTTTTCTTCAGTGTAGGAAAAGGTTTTGCTTAATTTTGAAAGGAAAAAGCTTCCTCACATTTCTTTGTAATCTTTGCTGTCTTCCTGCAGGCTGTCTCAGCATTGGTGCAACCTTTAGGAGTGTGTGCGGAGTACCTGAATTCCTCAGTGGTGCAGGTAGGATTGAAAAAAAAAATTTTTTTTTTTGAACTGGGAATTGAACTCAGGACTTTGTGCCTTTCAGGCAGGCACAGTGCCACTGAGCTACATCCTCAGCCCCAAGGATTGAGCCATTTTACATTAATGCATACACTGACTGAGTTAAGACTGACAGCTGAAGGAAATATCCAACATATATAAACGGTAGGAATTCCCAGTATCTACAATGGGGGGGGGGGGGACAAAAAACAAAAAAAAACCTTATCTCCCTGATTAAAATAGCTCTATGTAAAACAGGTTGGAAAGATGAAATAATGCCTATATGCACATGGAAACATTCCTCACAGAAGATATGCAAAAGTTACAATGTCTTAGCTTTAGAAAATTACGAACAGTAATTGTTTTATTTTTTATTGGATTATTGAGAATTGTGCTTAGTCCAGGTAGATTCATTTTTCAATATAGCTGTTTGGTAAAAATATTATCTGAAGATAATAAAATTGTTTGATAATTTGAAGTATTGGGCCTCTAACTTTGAGAAAGTTATTTACCTTTTTAATGAATCATTTTATCAGCATTTTTCATTTTCTTATCCATAAAGTGGGCAACATATATGCCTATCATCTTTATAGGTTTGTATCAGGAGCTTCTTCAGGTCAGCATTAAGTACTCCCCTAGTAAGTTACTTCTGAATAGCAGCTGTACAGCACATCCTGTCTTATTTCCTGACTGCAGAAGTTTAAATTAGCTGGTCAAGAATAGTCAAAGATATGAATGTCAAGTTTTCCAATGCTAAGACATTGTAACTTTTGCATATCTTCTGTGAGGAATGTTTCCATGTGCATATAGGCATTATTTCATCTTTCCAACCTGTTTTACATAGAGCTATTTTAATCAGGGAGATAAGGGTTTTTTGTTTTTTGTGTCTCCCCCACCCCCATTGTAGATACTGGGAATTCCTACTTTTTATATATGTTGGATATTTTCTTAAGCTGTCAGGGTTATCCTGTAAGATTTTTTTTGAGATTTTAAATATTTATTTATTTATGTATTTATTTTGGTAGCAGGAGTCAAACTCAGCATCTTGTACTTGCCAGGTAGGCACTGTGCCACTGAGCTGCAACTGCAGAATGCTCTATAAGATTTAGTGAGGTAGGATAGATTGTTTAGATGTTTTTCATTTCTTCTGTTAGCCTCTTCAGCAAGCCTGTCATTCCTTCAGTCTATTAAAGCACATACACATGACCATTATTTTTGCAGCTGAAACATGAAGACATAAGCAAAGATAATTTGCTTAAAAATATAATAAGTAATAATGAAATAATTGATTTTTTTTTAAATCAGTCAGATTCCTAATAGGATTTTAAGTGCATTTACCCATGCATTGCTCCATGGAAGGGGACCAAGCAGAAATATTCTACCTGCTAATTAAATTCCTTAGAAAGTACATATCTTATAAAAGTAGAATATGGTTTTAAAAAATAAGAAAGATTAACTTCCAACAAAAGTACAGAGAAATTTGTCTTTAATTATACCTGCCTTCATTACTTTTCCTGTTGACACAAAATGCCCAACACCCAAAGTTAAAGGGGGAAATTCTTACTTAGCTCCCAGTTTGCAGAAGTTTCATCCGTAGTTGTCTCCTCCAAGGCAGAGTGGCACATGGTAGAGGAGAATAGTTCATGGCCCCCACAAGGTAGCAAAAGCAATAAAAGGGACCATCTTTCTGCCACTTTGATCTTATCCAGACAACCAGAATTAGAGCAGTGCTAAACCAATTAGTAAACCAATCTAGTAATACACACCCTAAATCCCATCAGTCACACACTTTAACTGCAGCCATCTCTGAAGAATCCCACCTGTAACCATATAAGGCTTTGGGAGGCCATCCAGACAGAAGCCATAATAATACCTAATTAGCTAGACTTAAATTCGTTCAACAATGATTCTTCTCTTTTTGTGGGGAGGGTACCAGAAATCAAACCCAAGACTTTGTGCTTGCTAGGCAGGCACTTGTGCTGCTGAGCTATGTCCCCAACCTTCAGCAATAAATTTATATTATTTGACATAAACTAACAATTGCATTTACCACATGTACTTGCATGACTTGGGAGACTTATTTTACTTCCGTGCTTCTGTCCCCACATCTGCAGAGTGGTGATAACAATAATACCTACCTTACAGAACTGCAGTAAGGGTTAAATAGGAGCTGGCACTTCCGACAAACACACTGACCCACCCTCTTAATTATAACGGCCCTCAGCCTGTACTGTACAGTTGGCACAAATGTAAATGAAATTCTTTCTGGATAATAGTATGGTGTCATTTTAATTTTTTTTTTTTTTTATACATTTGGTTAGTACAGGGTCTCACTACACAGCTCAAACTTATAGTGATTCTGTTTTCAGCCTCCCCAGCAGCTGGGATTACAGGCATACACCACCACACCCGGTCTTGGTCGCAGGCTTATCCACGTGCCTATGGGTGGGTCCGGCACAGGTCGTGGTACCAGGGATGACCCTGGTCCCTGTGCTTGCCTAAGTAGGCACTTAGTCCTCTGAGCTATCGCCACCAGCCCTTGTCATTTAATTTATTGATAATATATTGGTGGTGTTGATTGTCAAATGCTGTCTTTTTAAAAACTTTTTTTTTTTTTAATGTATTTAGTACAAGGTCTACAGGGTCTCACTACACAGATCGGACTTGTAGTGATCCTCCTGTTTTCAGCCTCCCAAGCACTGGGATTACAGGCATGTATCACTATGCCCAGTCTCAGTCACCCTCTCTCAGTCACCCTCTCAGCGTGCCCCAGGGGCAGAGCTGGGGCAAGATTAGGCGTGGCAGGCTGGGGATTGAACCCTGATCCCTGCACCCTCTGTAAGCAGGTGCTTTAGTCCGCTGAGCTGTCTTTTTAAAACTATCAACCAAATGTTAAAAATTGCCTTACTTAGATGGAAGTGCTGGTTGTTTTGAGCTAGTATTTTATCACTAGTTTTTACCTAATTGGTTTGCCATTCTGGAGCACTAGGCTAGTAGACTCACCTATTGGTCTCATTCATATCAAAAAGCAAAAGTAGTTGTGTGAAGTGTATTTTACCTAATCTGTATTCATTTTTAAAAGTTAAATGCAAAATATTTTATCATTCTAATGCTATAAGAACAATACATAGTTATGCTTAATGTTTTGAAAATTTGACTATATTTTTTGGTCCTTTTGAGACAGGGTCTTGCTCTGCAGTTCAGGCTAGCCTTGAACTCACTTAGTAACCTGGGCTGGTCTTGAACTCGCAGCCATCCTCCTGCCTTAGCCTCCTGAGTGCTGGGATTACAGGCATGTGCCACTATGCCTGGCAGTCCGTGTGTCTTGAGTTAATCATTCCTGTAAGGCATAATGGCAGGAACTGTACCTACACTAAATTAAGGAGTCTGAGTCCCAGAATCAGACAAGGGCAGTTTACTTAGAGCACTTAGGTAGCGGAGGCCCCTGATACCAGAATGCTCATTTTTTAGCATACTCTGTGCTTTGTAAATGGTGAATGAAGAAACAGCTCCTCCTTATTTCTGGGAGAAATTTGAGAGATTTTAAATATTTTACTTTGTTTTCAATACTCAGGATTGAATCCAGGGCCTTCGCACAGAATTGTATCTCAAGTTCCTTTTGAGATGGGCTTGCTGAGTTGCCTAAGCTGAGCTTGAATTTGTGATCCTCCTGCTCAGCCTCTCAGAGTGCTGGGATTATAAGAATTTAACAGCACAACCTGCGCGATTCAGGAGTTATTAACTGCAGCTTTTTATTTCTGTAGCCCATGCTAGACCCAGTCATCCTTACTACAATCCAGGATGTGCGGAGTGTGGAAGAGAAAGACCTGAAAGACAAGGTACGTTCTGTGGTCAGCTAGATAGACTCTAGTGCCAAGTAGTCCATCTAGCAGAGCCAGGACTTAGACAAGCTTGTGTTGTATAGTATTACTGTCTGGAGTATGGTCAGGTAATGCTACACATGAAATTAATTTTACATTCTGTCACCAAAAAAGGTATTTCAGACACACCAGTGGATGGTGTTACCTCGATAATTAGAAGAGATTCAGTGTTCTTAGTCTGTGTTCACCATTCAGATTCTGCTGACCTGCTTTTCCAATCAGTATACTAGAGTAAAAGAAACTTTAGAATAATGCAGTATTAAAAGCTTATTTTTGGAGTCATTTAAAGTAGTTTTAACACTTAACATGGATATTTCTGGATGGTGTGATGTTGCTTATCCATGTGCTTAATTTCTTTTGAGCAAAATGTAGTTAACTGGTCATGTAGAATATCAGATATCCCCAGACTGTTGTTAACCTTTATTCTTGTGTGTATTTATAAATTGGCATCAAAAAAATTTTCCAGTTCTCTGTTTTTTGTATTTTTCTTAGAGACTGGTTAGCATCCCTGAGCTCTTGTCTGCCATTAAGTTACTTTGCATGCGCTTCCAACCTGATCTTGTGATGATTGTGGATGACCTCCGACTTGACATCCTCCTGCGCATGCTGAAGTCACCACACTTCAGCGCTAAGATGAATTCCCTCAAGGAGGTAGGCTGTACATTTGTTCTACGAGATACAAGACTCAGGAATTTTACTGAATATTCTGGTTATTAACATAAAAATATTGAGAAAAACAGTATTTCTCTTACTCATATAAAGAAGAGATGATAGTGACTAGGAAATTATGTGTATATTTATAATTGTAATAAAACTATCTTATTTGTATTACTTTTTTGTTTTTATTTATTTACTTATTTCTTAATGTATTTGGTACAAGGTTTTCACTCTGCAGCTCAGACTCATAGTGATCCTCCTGTTTTCAGCCTCCCCACTACTGGGATTACAGGCACATGCCACACGGCCGGACTCATTTGTATTACTTTCAAAATTTATTCTCAGAAATATTTAATGTTTTGTGACATTTCCCATAATGTAATCCCTCAGAATGTGCAGCTTGAGAGTTTTTACCCTAAGCAACATGTGGGTTAAACTAATCCTTCCAAGTAGCATTAAGATGGAAAAGAAAGTGACTACAAACTGTGTTGGTCTGAGGAAAATGGTGGGAGTGATGTTCTGTGGCTCCCCAAACTTGTATTGGGTCCACAAAAACAGGCAGCGGGTTTGGCAAGTAACAAGTAAAGCCAAGACAGTGGTTGTAATTCCAGTGGTCTTGTTCCAGTTTGGGCTTAGCTAGGAATCAGGATTCTTAGCTGCAAGTGAAATAAAGTAATGTTGAACGCTTTCAGGCCAAAAGGGGAACTTACTGAAGGGGACTTGGCTCTCGCACACAAATATAAGGTAGAGTGGGCAGACTGCAGAAGGGAAGGGACACAGTGACTAGAATTTGAGACCGACTGCTGGGGCCTTTGTCCAGGTCGTGCCTCTGCTTTTCTGCGCATGTTAGCCACACTCCCTCTCTGAATGCAGCGTGACATCTTTCGTGTGGTAGAGCTCATGGCCGTGGATAGCTCTCAAGTTTCACTTCCTGCGGTTCTCATTATCCACAAAGGACTGGCCCTTTCACTCTGCTGCCAGTCGTGAATTTTGGAGGCTATGTCCTGACTGAAGTTTTGATGAGGTGTAACTCCTGAGCCAGTCAGCAGTGCTTCCAGGAGTAGAAGCAGAGTATGGCATCCATGTTCTTTCTAAACACAGATAGCATTCTGCTGATGTCTGATAACTGCCTTTTAATAGATGCTGGCTAATTACCAAACTGGCTGTTCATAAATGTTGTAGGTTTTACATATATAGGAAGACTTTGATTGCACATATTTCAGTCAGTCACACCAAGTATGTCTCTTTAGGTAACCAAACTAATAGAAGACAGCACTTTATCCAAATCTGTGAAGAATGCTATAGATACAGACAGACTGTTAGATTGGCTTGTTGAAAATTCAGTTCTGTCAGTTGCGCTGGAAGGTAAGATAAAAATTAACAGAATTATTTTAAAAGATGCAAATTGTTTCTTTAGTGTTAATTTTTTTTTTTTTTTTTTTTTTTTTTTTTTGGCGGAACCGGGGATTGAACTCAGACCCCTGCTCTTGCTAGGGAAGCGCTTATTACACTGAGCCATCTCCCCAGCCTCTACTGTTAACTTTTAAGCAGTATTTTAGCAACTCACTGTGACTTTGAATTAATAGAATTGTGTTTAGAGTAAGTGTTCACTGTGTCTGACTTTCTCTTTGGTGTTTTTTCTGTTAGGCAACATAGATCAAGCACAATACTGTGACCGTATAAAGGGGATTATTGAACTCTTGGGCAGTAAATTATCATTAGATGAGCTTACTAAAATTTGGAAGATACAGGTAAGTTGCTCCGAATTATTTTTGCCCTTTCTTGATATATATGAATGACAATAGAGGGAAGAGTGTGGTGTGCATAATGTCTTGCTTTCACCTGAGCAACTGTACCTATTCGGTTTCACAGTTTCAGGTCTGCACAGTGAGACCCTATCTCAAAAAAGACAAGATTTATGAAAAATGCACGCATATTACATACAACCTTGCTGAATTTGTCTTTACTGTATCTCTTTAGGTTAAATATCAAAATAAAATCTGTACTAGCTTTCATTTTAAAAAAAGCTTATGTAAAAAGGGTTCCACTACTCACAAGAAGTTTCAAATCCCTGAGTTAGTCTGGGGGTCTCGTTTCTTAGATTAAATAATTAAGACTTCCTGAAGATTGTTTGTCAGTAGCAGAACTAGGTTAGGTGTCTTTTTATCAATCCAGTGCTCTCTCCATTATGTTGTGTATTGATTTCATTAATAATATTTTCCAGTTTACCCTAATAAGTGAGGACAGTAGTAAAACTGGCTGACAGGTCCTCTGAACAGGTGTGTCAGAGTTTTGGCATGCTCTTCATCTTCCTTTTCCTCCACTGTGGCATTATTCATTCTACTGGTTTTCAGATATTCCCTCTTCAGTCTCCTTTAATAACATCTGTTCTATTTTGCCTACAGACAGCTTTTTTTTTTCTTTTTATCAAGCCTTAGTTCTTAACTCCTTTCTCCTATAGAAGCTTTCTTTAGTTATTTCATTGATTCCTGTGGCTGTGACTCTGAATTGTATCTTTAATTGAGACCTCTTTCCTCTTGGAGCCCCAGAGCAGGACATCTAAATGTGTATCATTAACATCTCAATTCAGTAAGTCCAAACCTACTCATTCTCTATTGTAGTTCAGTAATAGGATTGTCCTTACCTAGTTGGTAAGCCAGAAAAACAACTAGAGCTCACCTTGTCTTTGTCCACTTAGTCACTGCATCAGTTAGAATGTTGTCAGGAAATAGGAGCTGTACCTTGTATCTTGAGCATAAACAAATTCACTACAAGGGATTGTTTACAAAGCTGTTGCTAAAGTGGGTGATTACAAATGAAAACAGGAAAGTGAGAGAGAGAACGAATGCTGGAGAAGTGAAAAGGAAAAATGCGTGTTAACCCCAAGAAGAGAAGCCTTCCCTGGGAAGTAAGTGCCTTCCCTCCCAGGGCTGGACTGCCAGAGGTGCTGCCTCAGCCCACCCTTGTTCACTCTGTAGGCCTAAACTAGAAATGCTCCTTCCTTTCCCCTGCCTCTTCTCCTAGCACTGCCCCTCACTAACAGAATGTATAGAAACGGGAAGGTAGCTAGTAAAGGACTCTGAGAATTGTCATTTGTATTTTTCCAGTCCAGCATTAACAGAGCAAACTCCAGAAGGTAGGAAACAGGACTGGAACAAAAGTCCTTGGTTTCATAGATTTTACTTCCAGTGTGTCGGCCTTGGTTGAATATCGTCATATAATTTTTTTCTGTGAGTTTAAATTTTGAATCTATATAAGGTTGAAGGTTAGAGACTATGGTGTCTGTATTGTATGTATCAGCAATATTCCAGTGCTAAGGGGAAAGACAAGGGGAAGGAAGGAGCATTTCCAGGTTAGGTTTACAGAACAAACCCAAGGTGGGCTGAGTTCTTTTTGCATAATAGGTGCAAGCAAAAATTAAAAAAGATCCACAGATATCTCCTTGCTTTACAAGTTTCTCACATGGGGAACAGTGAGGCATGACACTCCCACAATTGAAATTCTGAAGTGAGTGTTTGACAGTCAGGTTGACAGTAGGGTCTGCACCTCTGACTTACTGCCCGTGATAGATACATACTGTTTGAAGACACACAATGTTTATGAGCAAAATTAGAAGTGGGGCAAATAATACACCATTTGAAGCCCTTAAATTATTTATAAAATAATGAAAGTGAGTATACTTGTCTAGTAATTTAATTGAGTTTCTCACCTAGTTGAAAATACAGTTGTGCTGTATTTTGACGTCTGAACTTAATCTGTTTTACAGTTCAGGGGCAGATGGCTGTGTTAGTGGTTGTGTGGGGAAGGTGGTTGTGGTTGTGTTTGTTACCCACTTTGGAGTTAATGAATTGAAGCAAAATTTTGCTAACCACTTTTGTTTGTGAACTGAATTGTTTGCAAATAGAAGTGTTTGTGAACCAAGGCATTATTGTGTTTTGTTCTTGTAAAGTGAGTGTTAGACTGAGAACTTGGCTCCCCTGAGGTTTTTTTGCATTGTTGTTTTAAAGATTTAATACTGCTAGGAATAAATAAGGTCAGCTGATAATAGCGGTTGCTTCCTATAGTCTTGCCATTACTATCATGCAAGTGGATACTGATAAGACTACAATATTATGTTTTTACTTTTGCTTGTCTAAACTTCCAGGGAGAAGGGCTTAGGTTTTGCCAAATTCCAAGACTTAACTTTTTTCCAATGTCTGCTGTTTTCTAGTCAGGACAATCATCTACCGTGATTGAGAACATCCACACTATTATTGCTGCAGCGGCTGTGAAATTTAATTCGGATCAGCTTAATCATTTGTTTGTCCTCATTCAGAAGGTATGCATTCAGTCAAATTTTATTACTTTTTAATTTTTTTTTTTAATTTAAACTCTTTTGGACCCACTGCCCCAAAGCAATACTTTATTATTTTTCATCCAAAGTTAAATGAGGTTGTTGCTCATTTTACCAATTTTAACTGTAAAGTAATTTCTGTATCTTTTTTTTTTTTTTTTCCTTTCCCTCCTTCTTTTCTGTTTTACAGAGCTGGGAGACCGAGAGTGATAGAGTAAGACAGAAGCTTTTGAGCCTGATTGGACGGATAGGCCGGGAAGCTCGCTTTGAGACCACTTCTGGAAAGGCAGGAGAATCATTGGGTTTTTTTTAATTACAAACACTCAATGCAGTTCTGTCACAGATAGGCTGCTCACCATGATGATGTTCTTGTAGGTGTTGGATGTGCTCTGGGAACTAGCTCATCTTCCAACCTTGCCCAGCAGCCTTATTCAGCAAGCCCTGGAGGAACACCTGACAATCCTGAGTGACGCGTACGCAGTAAAAGAGGCTATCAAGAGGAGCTACATCATTAAGTGCATAGAAGATATTAAAAGGGTTGGTTTTATCTTCAGCCTCATTTTATTGTCAGAGCCACAGTATTGCTTAAAAAGTTAGAATCAAAAAAAAGTTAGAATCAAGTAACTTCCTGCATGTTATGTACATTAAACTAAGTTCTATCTGGAAGCTCTTACTTAGACCCAAGATTGGCAAATTCTGACTTCCACTTTTACAAGTCACTTACATGCCTGTTAAAATGAATTTTCAGCCTGGAGAATGGTCAGGCTTGGAGAAAAACAAGAAGGATGGATTTAAGGTAAGAATTTGCAGATGGATGCAAAAGGTATACTGATTTAATAATTATCTTGAATAAATTGCATCACAATTTTAAAATACTAATGTGCTTTAAGTTAATATTCGTATACAAATCTAATGGTTATGAGCCATGCCTTATTTAAAGCTTGGTTGATATTTACTCTTAAAGGGGAAAAACTTAGTATCACTTAATTATAAGACTTTCACCTTAGTTTTTCCCTCTTGAATTTGATCTGCTATGTACAACTTTAATAAGTGCAGTGGATTCTAAAAGAGCCTGCCCATTTTTCTCCCCTAAGACAGAAGTAGAGGAATATGCATACATAAGACAAGATGAAGGAAATGGACTTTGAGTCTACACTGGTACCTGAGTAATGCTTCAGATGTTAGGTTTCAGGTAGCCACTGAGATGAAGGCCGGTGCTGGCGCTGGATTTCAAAAGAGGATTGGATGGTGGCTGCAAGAGGAAGGGACTGGCACTGTGGAACGCCACGCTGCCGGCCTCCCACCTCCTGCCTGTGAACTTACGGGTGTCCTAGTGAGCAGAAGTAGCAATACTGATTCTGGCTTCCCTGTTGCTCTGGTCGCTGACCTCCGGTCTCCTCTTCAGGGAGATTACCTGGGTCACCGCCAGTGGAGTGAGCTTCCCTGCTTGTAGCAGTGCTGGCCTGGCCAGTATACCCTTTCCACATAGACCCTGGCTTACCCAGACCGAGCTGTTTTACTTTATTAACATGAGAAAGGCTTGTGGTACAATAGCAAGTGGCTTAGTGGTTCATTGGTCAATCATGTTCCTTGGTTTTCACTGCTATTTGAAGAATAGAGGGTACTGCTAATTTTAACTGGTATTTCAGAGACTCTCAGCTCTTGGTGATAGCCTTTGGTGACTTAGGGGCTTATTCTCTGTAGTTACAGAGTTTAGTTGGGAGAATTTAAGAATGTGTTTCATATTCTGACACTAAAATTTCATCAGGTGAATACTCTGCTTATGATCTAGTTTTAGAGATTTTTAAAACATTAACAAACTAGCTAGAATTGTAAGAAACTATTCCTTTAATTCAGTAACTTTGCTGTCTTTCTACTCAGATGCAATTTGAATTTTTCCAATTTTCTCAGCTCAGTGACTCATGTAATTTAGTAACTTCTTTCTTTATGGCTGAAGAGTTTTCATCAAGTTATCAAAGTTTAGGTCCTTCAGTAGTGATAGTAACAGGAAAAGGGACTCTGCAGAAAATGATCTTTTCTTCTCAGCAACAGATGTATTTCTTTATAGATGTGAAGGTCAAAACTGAAGGGACTTTTCTTTGCCTGCAGAGAAATGGCTTTGAAACCAGAAAATCCTTCTGAACCATTGTTCCTTCCTTGTTGTAGCTTAAGCATTACCCAGCTCTTCTGGTCCTGTGCGTCATTGCATCTTTTATTGCTTCTCTTGCAGTCACTTCATTCATGCCTGCTGTTTTGTAACAAAACTCAAAAAGTAACAGGAAAATTTCTGCTGTCATTCTGTGAGACTTGAGTAGTCTTCCTTTTTTATTTCCCCACTGCTCCCAGTAAAGAAATTCTGGTATGCCATAATTTCATTCCAAATTGTCTTACATTTTTATATAGCACTTGCTAGCTTACTAAAGTGCTTTCACAGATACTTTCTGAAAATACACATTGCTGAAGGGGGGCAGTGGGAAGATCAGAGCCCCCTGGATACAGCTCCAGGAAGGGGAGTGAATTATTACTGCCACTAAAGGTGTTTTTCTATGCTATGCCCTTTCCTGCCAGGCAGCAAGGTGGGCTGACTGGGGATTATGTCTCCCTGCCAGGCTACACAGAAACTAAGCAAAGGGTAAGACAAGATCACCCACCTCTTACTCCCCTCCCACCCTCAGCTACCTCTGTTCCCCCAACTGATTCCCTTTCCCTCTGCTTTGACACTCATAAAATTCCCAAGTTCCAATGTTGTGTTCAGAAATTCTGACCTTTATTTCTTAACTTTATTTCTGTAGATTCTGCCAGGGTACCCTCTGCTCCCTTGATCCTTTCTTTCCTTTGCTTCTTTTATACCTTCCACTATCCATCCCAACCCTTTCCCTCTTATTTCACTTCTTTTTTCCTTCAATTGAAAATTTTAAATGTACTCATCCAAAAACAAACAAACAAAAAAAAACCCTAAAAAACAAAAGCCTTTTTTTTTTTTTTTTTTTTACTTAAACTTAGTAGTATTTGCATTTTCTTTTAAATTGTTATCTTTAGGCCTCCTAGCACAATACCTGCAGGCTTTCTTTAAATTCTAGTTCCCTTTCTCTTGCTTCTTCCCCTTTCCCTATGAGAGTGCTCAAAGCCTCACTTGTGTAGATTATCTATTATCTGAAATGCTTGGAATCACAAGTGTTTCAGATCCCAAAGATTTTTTGCATTCTAGAATATTTGCAAAGACTCTACTGCAAAATTCTGAAATCATAAATACTATAAAATAGGAAACTTTGAGCTTGCTGTTAGACCCAAAATGTTTTCAGTTTCTGAGCACTTCAGAGTTCAGATTTTTGTATTAGGGACATTCAGCTTGTACACAGTTGAGTTGCCTCAATTTGCCAAAAAATGTAACAGAAAAGAAAAGTAACAAGGTGTCCTCAGTATGGACAGCACCACAGTGCTGTCAGTAGTAGAAGAAGAAATACTTTTTAAAAGTTTCCTTTCATGAGAAATTTTCTTCTTTGGTTACAGATAAAAGGCAAAATCTGGAAAAACAAGACAGATGAAAAAATGAGGATGTTCAGCATTCAAAAGATAGAGCTCAAGGACAAATAGAAAGCTTTCTTTAGGTGTTCAGAGGATTGTTACAGAGAGGTTTGATTCAGCTTTTGCTCCCCAGAGTTGCCTGGAGATGTATTTTAAAGGAGTAGATCAGTGCACTTGCTGGTAGTGAGCTCCTTGTCATTGGAAATATAGAGGACTTGTAAGTCACTAAACAAAAAATGAAGGGCGTTTACACATAGGCTTGCAAGCTAAGCCATTGGGCCTCAGAGACCTCATCTGACATTAAGAGTCTGATTTGGACATACCATTAACTCCTGCTTAAGAAACTTCAACTGCAAGAGATCATCAGATGGATCCCTTTAGTTCACCACAGTCTTTAGCGTTGGAGAAGCAAAATTTAATCAGAGAAGAGTAGTATAAATTTTCTTATAAGCTGGTGATACAATGCCATAGACAAGTAATCTGCTGATATGAGCTTGGAATAACAACCTCACTTTTGATTACTGTCATTTTGCCACTTTTTTATTTTAGCAGAAGTCTTCTAACTCATATCAAAAGTAATTGGCCTTGAGAATATACCTTATTTCTGTGATTCTAAGATGCTGGTTAGTGAAAACTATATCACAGATTTAACAGATTTGCAGAGAAGAAACTGTACATTTGACCTTTACCACACGTTGTTTAGAATGCACAGTCAGAGACTGAATGTTGGCCTCTTTTTGACCAGTTCTGCGTGACTTCCTTGCACACTGCTGATCTTCTACAGTAGTGCTTTGGATCACTCGGAAATCTTCCAAATTGGCTCTATCATTTTGAGACATGTTGAAGAATATGGAGTTTGATGTGCTTAAACAGTTACTTTGCATTAAATTTGCAGCACTAGCTTATTCCTTAAATGTTATCAGAAAGGTTACACAATGATACAACACTGACTAGCCTGTTGTGTCCATCAGTTAAAGTACAACTTAAGACAGGTTTTTAGTGCTCAGTAGTGACATATGGCCTGAGTTTATCACACCAACTTCTAGCTTTGAAAAATGCTTTAGTTTGAGACCATTAACATTTTCTTTGCTCTTAATCTATGGACACAACAGGCTAGCCAGTGCTGTATCATTGTGTAATCTTTCTGATAACATTTAAGGAGCAAGTAGTGCTCCAAATTTAAGCTCAAAGGCTGTCATTATGACTTCCACTAAGTAACTAGCTCAAGTATCAGACCTCTTCATGCAGCTAAGTTTGCACATAGTCAAGTAAGGATAGATGTATCAAAACTTACATCCATGGAGCTGGGGAGATGGCTCAGTGGAATAAGTGCTTCCCTGGAAAGCTCAAGGGCCTGAGTTCAATCCCCGGTTCTGCAAAAAAAAAAAAAAAAGAAAAAGAAAAAAAAAAACCACCTTACACCCATGCCTAGTGCCTACTAGGTTTCTCTAAGCCTACATATAAGTACCAATTTCAGAAATGTTAATATTTATTAAACCTGAGTCTTAGACTCCAGGAAATATGGTATTTGTTAATTCACTAGCTACTTGTGAGGCAAGGAAAAGAGCTTGCCCTCACTTACATATTCAGTAATAAAATACTTTCCTGCAAAAGACATCAAAATATTGTTTCATACCAAAGGTATCTTCATTTTGTAAAATCCATAAAACTAGAATTTTTAAAATCACCCTTTTAAATAACTGCCAAGAGCTTGATAAGCTTTAATCAATTTTTGGCTGATAGTGCTTTATCTAATACTTTAACCAAATTTTATATAGAAATTTTATAGTTCAAAAGTTGCTATTTTATTCAAAACCAATTCTATTTTTTAAAAAAAAGTGTATAACCTAGAATTAGACTTTTCAGAACTGTGCTGTGAAGGCCGAATTGTCAGATACCAGTTTCAAAAATACCATAATACATTTGAAATGTTTTGAAAAGCAAAAGACAGTCTAAACGGTTTGTAAAAGTTAATAAAAATGTTAAAGGGGAGACACTGAGGATTGAGCCCAGGATCTTACACATGCTAAGCATGTGTTCTACCTCTGAACTATGCCCCACCCCTTATTAATAAAAATAGAATTTCCTCTTAGGAAATTGTTCTAACTAGGAAATATAAACGGTTGTGTTTTATTTAGCATCTAGACCACGGTCAGTATGTAGGTCAGGTCCTTGATGTCTTAGTCCTAGAACTAAAGAAGGTCATTCTTACTCCATTTTACTTGCCAGCCAGCTCACTGCTCAGCTTTGCCATCAGTTTGTCATGTCAGCGTCTTGGCACCCTGTGCTACTCAGTCTATCCTCAGAAGTTGCTAATTCCTCGTTGTCTGTTTTTTGCTGATACACCCCTGTACATTTACTGTCACCTCACATCCACTCCTGTTTGCAGTTCTTGACTTAGGAAATTGCATGCAGAGTATGAAGACTGAATTAAGAGTGCATGGAGATAATAGTTGAGTTCTGTGGAGAGGAAAATAATAGAATGCATAACAGTGGACCTAATTGACTTGGGCTTTTTTGTAGCAGATAAATGAGTCTGCATTTATTTCTGAATTTAATTAATGCAGCTCCTTTTTCACTCAGTCATCTCAGCTTAATAATCCCCAGTTTGTATGGGTGGTACCAGCTTTGCGTCAGCTCCATGAAATTACCCGCTCATTCATAAAGCAAACCTATCAAAAGCAAGACAAGGTAAGAGGTTGCTCATTTTGATTACTATACAGTTACTTGCATAGCCTCTTCTAATAAAACAAAGCTAAAATCAGTGGTTTTTTAGTTACTGTCATATCTTTATACTTGTTAATGTGATTATGTAATTCAGTAACCTTGAGTTTAAGCCTTCTGCGTTCGTGTCTGTGGGGCTTTTCTTTTGACGTATCCATAACTCCTTTCCTGTTTATGTTATTCCTGGTTTGTTGAGATATCTAAGCCCACTTTGAAAAACTGAAGGGTGTTGTAGAAATTTGAAAAGACTCAAAGACATGCTCAGTATTATATGCAGATTAGTTTCCCTAAGAAGCTATGTGTAGCTTTCTGAGTATGATAGCTTTGGGAAGAAAAATCCAGAAATGTATACATGATATGAAATAGCTCTTTTCAAAGACTTAAATTTTAAAAAAAATAAAGGAATCAAATAAAATATTTGACAAGTTTATTACTTCTCTAGTGATAGTGCACACCAGATTGGTAATAGTTGCTATTATGTAGGAAGTGTACCTGCTTTCTCATCTAGAATTATGTATCCTAAAATAACTGCAAATTGTCATACCACATTTCTTTTTATTGTTTCTACAAGAGCATTATTCAAGACTTGAAGAAAAATTTTGAAATAGTAAAATTGGTAACAGGAAGTTTGATAGCTTGTCATCGGCTTGCAGCAGCTGGGGCTGGGCCCGGGGGCCTGACTGGAGCAACACTTGTGGACGGCCGGTACACTTACCGGGAGGTATCAGGCACTGCTTTTCTGTTTTGTGATTTAGAGCATTCACTTGCCCTTTTTTTCCCTTAAACTGTAATAGTAGTACTTGTTGACCTTAATGATAAAAGGCGGCATACGCTGTCTTTGTAATAATGGAACAGTTTTGTCTCTTGACTATAGACAGTCCAAGGTGAAGTTTAGAAAACTGCATTTGCAAGCTTATCTTTCAGTAACTCATTTAAGAATTGCACATAATAAGTAAAAAAAAAAAAATAAATACATTTGTCTTTGATCTGAAGTAAAACTTGTGAGTTCTGGGAGTAGTGGATTTTACTTTTCAAGTCAGTTGACTAGTAATGTTTAAAAATACAGGGTTGAAGGGAAGGTAGGGGAATGGAGAGAAAACAATCTATGTCGTGAACAGATACAAATTCTCTATGAAGAATGTGATCATTATGTATATGTAAAATGTACCAGTAAAATCTGATTGAAAAATTTTTAAAATAGCCTCTCCAGTTGTGAGTTAATGGTATTTTACTTTGAAATTACTGAAATTGTATTTTACTGGTTTCTAAGGCCAACTGAATTTGTAATGGACAGAGGCAGCTTCTGACACATTGTACTGCCAACTGATAGATGGAGCTCATACATATAATTACATTAATTTAAATATGTAAGGACTGAATGAGCAGACTTGTGGGGTTTTTTTTATGTTTTGTTTTAATGTTTCCTTTAGGTATGAATACATAGAGTTAACTGATTAGCATTATTTCTTTTTGCAGTATTTAGAGGCACATCTGAAATTCCTGGCATTTTTCTTGCAAGAAGCTACCCTGTATCTGGGTTGGAATCGTGCTAAGGAAATCTGGGAGTGCCTTGTCACAGGCCAGGATGTGTGTGAGCTGGACAGAGAGGTAAGGCAGAAAGGATCACACGTTGCACTCTTGTGTGTTTCACATTTTTTGTAGTCTCACATCTTCATTTTCTAAACACTTGTTTCTGAGCAGAGATAATACAGGCTAGAAACTGTAACTGCTGCAAATACTTTGTGTAATATGTATCCATGATATGATGAGTACATGAATTTTGAGTACGTCAATAATTTTGATAGTATTCTAGATACCTTATTCAACCAAGTGCATGTAGATAAAAACTTCTAGGTACATTTTTTCCTCCTCCAATGAAGTTAATTTTAAATTACAGCTAGAAATTTTTGACTTCCTTAAAATGTTGCTCTTCCAAAACAGTTAAAGAAGAGGACAGCGCCGGGACAGACATTTAAAACTATAGACAGCTAAAAGCATTAAATCAGGAACAGAACACTTGCTTTCATGTTTGCTGACAATGAATCTCAGTTTCCTCATCTCACTTTACAGAATAATTATTAACTACTTCATAAGATTGTTGATGGTGCCTGGCACACTGTAAGCCTTAACATATGTTGATGGGAAAACCCAAGCATAAAACCTCAGTGAAAAGTAGGAATGCGTATTTTGCTTATTTAGTTTCAGAATTCTGACCATTTCCGCTTTGAGTGATATTTTTGCCAATTATGTAGACTCTTGAAGTATTAAGAATAGTATCTGTTTCCATTGTGGGACAGGCATCTGCCTGGAGGAGGTCTGGGTTGACTATAGGTCACTGTCTTTCTTAATCCACAGATGTGCTTTGAGTGGTTTACGAAAGGACAGCATGATCTGGAGAGCGATGTTCAGCAGCAGCTCTTCAAGGAAAAAATTCTAAAATTGGAGTCCTATGAAATCACCATGAATGGTAGGAAAAAGCTTAAAATATTTGCTTTAGTTCTTCCTATCTTTCTAAGCCTATTTCTTAGAAGCAACCAGTTAATTTGGTACGTCCTTCTAGAATTTTCCCTGTACATATAAGACAGGTATAATTAAATATGGCTTGATAGATAAGTTGTCTTTTTGAAATTACTTAGTTTGAAATGGTTATTATGGTAAAACCTTATCAGAATATAGAACTCCTTTCAGTTTCAAAAGCAGCTTTTAGTATATTCACAGAGTTGTGTGACCTTCACTCCTTAGTAATCCCTGAACATTGCTATCACTCCAAAAGGAAGCTCTCTGTGCAGACAGTCATTTTTTATTCCTTGACTCAGCTCTGATCTGTTTCCCTTTTTACAGATTAACCCAGTCTGGACATTTGGTATAACTGGAATCACATTATTTATACCTGGCTTCTTTTGTTATGTTGAAATGTTCATGGTTCATGGTTTTGAAGCATGTGTCAGTACTTCTGTTTTATGATTGTATAATGACATTCCACTGTGGAACTTCATCCGTTCATCAGTGGATGGAGATTGATTTATTAGCGTTGTGGGCTATTACCAATAAGATTCCTATAAGCATTCACTTACAAGTTTCTGTGTTTTTGTTTCTCTTGAGTATGTATCTCAGGGTCAGATTGCTGTGACATCTCATTAACTTGAGAAACTGCCAAACTGGTTTTGAAAACTGGCTGTACCGGGGGCCTGGCCCTAGCTCAGTCTTTAAGTGGCTGCTTCCACAAAGCTGTCAGCCTCAGGTTCCTGGAGTTCGAACCTCACAAC
>NW_004524732.1:4491494-4530845 GCF_000260255.1 Octodon degus
GGGATTGAACTCAGGCCTTTGCATTTGCCAGGGAAGCACTTACTCCACTGAGCCATCTCCCTGGCCCCAAAATGTAGTTTTTTGTTTATTTGTTTGTTTTTTGCAGTAGCGGGGTTAAACTCAGGACCCTGCACTTCAGGCAAGCGCTTATTCTACTGAGTTATCTCCCCGGCCCTGTAACCCTTTTTAAAATTTATTTTGAGTCAGGTTCTCACTAAGTACCCCCATACTGGCCTCAGACTTGTGATCCTCCTGTGCCTCCCAAGCAACTGGCATTATAGGCATGTGCCACCATGCCCTGCTTTCTTTCTTTTTTATTTTATTTTATTTTATTTTTGAGAGGGGTCTTGCTGTGCAATGTAGGCTGGCCTTGTGCTCACCAACATGCCCAGTTCCTATGCCCTACTTTCTAATCAAAAATTTTCCTCGTTTTTTCAATTTGTTTGTCTCTTTGTTGATTTATTCAACTTCCTTATGTGTTCTGGGTATTAACGTTTTATTAGATACGTAATTCACAAATCATTCTTCTTGTTCTATGGGTTTTCGTTTGCTTGACAGAAGCACAAAAGTTAGTTTAATTAATTCTACCTTACGTGTATGTCCTTTTGTGTCATATACTTACTGCTTCCTATTGTTTTGTTTATATTTTAGGTAGAATCTTGCACTGGTGCTCAGGCTAGTCTTAAACTCCTGAATCCTGGGCTCCAGCAGCTGACACTGCAGGCACGTGTCCCTGTGCCTCTTTGTGCTTTCAGTATTACAGCTAAGAAATGATTGTGGAGGGTTTTAGGTTTTTGCCTCCTTATTTATTTTACACTTCTCATTGATTATGTTACTTAGAGTGTATACATCTATCTACCATTCTGTAATTTCAGGCTTTAACTTATTTAAGACCTTTTTTGAAAATGTGAATCTCTGTGATCATCGATTAAAAAGACAAGGAGCTCAGCTGGTAAGTACATTATTCTCAAATCTGCATAATTTGGATTCCTTTGTAAAGGTCAATATTTAGCAAAAAATACATTTGTACTAATGGGAGAAAACATGGGCTTTTTTTTTTTTTTTTTAAAGAAGAGGCTGTGTGTCTCCGCTAGTGCACCTCCTCAGCCGCGTAGGCTATTGCTCCTCTGCTCACTCATCCTGTCACTCTCGGCATCTTTCTGCACTGGAGCAGCTGTGGGCTCTTTTTTTAATGTTTTTAATTTTTTAAAAAATCTTTACTTATTTGTGTGGTACAGGGTCTCAGTATGCAGATTGGACTCATAGTGATCTTCCTGTCTCAGCCTCCCCAGTGCTGGGATTACAGGCGTGCACCACCACGCCTGCTTTCAGTAGTCAGTATGGCGTACCGTGGTTCCAGGACTGGAGTGGAGTGTGGTACTTGGGAATTGAACCTAGGTCCTTGTGCTTGCCAGGCAGGCGCTTAGACCACTGAGCTATCTCCCCAACCCTGCTGTGGACTCTTATGGTGAAGTCAGTTTGGAGGGGAGGCTTCAGTTCCTCAGTGTGCCTTTAAAAAAAAAGAGAGAGAGTCTTCATTCTTGGGATCTCGGTGGCAAGGATTACAGGAAAAAAATTAGGAATGGACAGTGAAGCAGAAAAATGGGGCTCTGTAGAATGCATGTAGCTTGTGTGTATGTCTACATGTGAGCCTTAGGAAAGAAAGGAAGACTTACTTCTTCTAAGTTCCTTTTGTTTGTGAGCTGACTCACTGGGATGCTAAGGATGTTTACAGAATCCTGTAGAGCTTGTGTCTTGCTGCCTTTCACTAAGTATTGGGGAAGCCCTGTTGAGCCCTGAGAGTGAGTAGTCACCTGTAGGTTGATTCTTTCTTTTTGAAGAAAAGCGCATGAAGGTGGGGTCCACTTACTCCTAAGCTGTTGCAGTAACCTGTGTGAGTAAAGGTATAGCTGAGCTTCAGGACTGTTTGGGAAAATCCTCGTCCCTTTCCTGGTTCCCACAGAGGTTACCCAGTGCTATCTGCAGTTTTAATTCATACTGACCTGAAGAGGTGTCATAACAGAAAACAACTTTCTGTAATTTTATCACCCCAATATGCTGTATAATTTATATGTAATTTTAACTTTTTTCTTTTGAATAGTATGTAGAAAAGTTGGAATTAATAGGAATGGATTTCATTTGGAAAATAGCCATGGAATCACCTGATGAAGAAATTGCTAATGAAGCTATTCAGCTAATCATAAACTATAGTTATATTAACCTGAATCCTCGGTTAAAGAAGGTAAGTATCCAAGGAAGGCAATTACTCATGTACAGAAAAGCAGAATTTTATTTTTATTGATCAGTTGTCATCCTTGCCATTTCCCTAAATTGTTTATTTTGAAGTTTTTTCCTTAGTAATGATTATAACTGAATGCTAATTTCCATATACTTCCTCCTTTTAGGATTCAGTGTCTTTACATAAGAAATTCATTGCTGACTGCTACACAAGATTAGAAGTGAGTAACAAGCTTTGTTGACCTGTCTTTGAAATGAATGTTTTTTTCCATTTGATAATTGTATGTTTTTAGGTGATGGTATAATGCTGATGTTCATAGCTAGATCCTGTTGAAGAATTTGTCACAAGCACCACATTGAGGCATAGAGAACAGACCCTGTCCTGATACAGAAATATACCAAGAGATCACTCCTTTTCTTTTTTTACCACCTCTCCGTGCCGTGCAGCAAGTCTCCTATACATTATTTGTACTAATTTTTTTCTCCCTTTTCAAGTCCAGAAAATTTATTTAGGCACATTCTCCTCTCTTATCCTTTACATTTCACAGTTGATAAAATAAATGCTATTGAAGACCATAGCAGGATACTCAGTTGCACATGATATTAGTTGCATTTGTCCATTAAAAGCCTGCTGCTTAGTGTTTCATATGCATTTCTAGTGGCTCACTTCCAGCATGATGGTGGAGCACTTGGCATTCATTTTTACTGGAGATAAGTGCTTAAGTTTTATAGCTAATAAAGAGTATTCCAAAAGCATAACATGCTACTGCCCCCAAAAGTCAGTAGTTAATCTTTCTGGTGCTCAGTATGTCCTGTAATCCACGGTATTTTACATCCCCTATATAAGGTAGCACATAAACTAACGTGTGTAGGGCAGTAGTTCCCATGAGGCTCTTATTTTGTCTTTTGGGGTCACATACTGATGTTTAGAGAGCTTTTTCATTGTCATAACTAGAAAGGGTCCAGTTAATACCTGGTGTATAAAGACCAGAGATTCTGCTGAATGTCCTACAATGTCTAGGACTTTCTGTAACAAAAGAAATTATCCAGCCCAAATGTCAGAAGAGTGTAGGTTGAGAAACCCTGACACTGAATGAGTACTTCGTATTTTATAGGCGGCCAGTTCAGCCCTTGGTGGCCCCACCCTTACACACGCTGTGACTAGAGCAACGAAGATGCTCACAGCAACTGCCATGCCAACCGTAGCAACATCAGTTCAGTCTCCATATAGGTAAGTGATTATGGAAGTAAAAACAGATATACACACATAAGTACGTAGCAGTGTTTTTTAAATTATTTTTTCCTCTGTGGATGTATCTTAATTATAGGTTTCTTGCTGTTATATAGTAATGTTTGCAAACAGTCATATCCTGAGGAGTGACATGTTCCTCATCACACGCCTGCAAATCCATGTCTTGGCAGTCTGTATGTCATTGCCGAAACACGCGCGTGTTGCTTTGGCCCTCCTTCCTGCCTGTGCACAGGTTCTGTTGCTGGGAAGGCTAAGCTGTCCTTACGTTGCCCAGGCTGGTCTTGAGCTCCTGGCCTTGAGTGACTCTCCCACCTTAGCTTTCAGAGTTGCTGGGTTTGTAGGCTCGTACTGCTGTGCCTAGCTAAGTGCTGCTCGTGTGTGTTTATAGTATTTTCATTCTGTATAAGATGAGTAATGTGTATAGGTAGAATAAAGACACAGTCATTGTATAAGTAATCATAACATGTTATATAATATATTATTGGTACTGGGAATCAAACTCAGGACCTGGTGCTTGCCAGGCAGGTGCTGTGTGACTCAGCTGTATCCCCGACCCTATGGTATTAATTATATAGTAAAATATTTCCTCACCAATAACTTCTTGACTAGTTAAATCTAGGGCATTAATGAGGTAAGGAAAATAAAGTGGAAGATGGTGATCAGTTAAAATTATGCATGTAATTAATTAACTAAAATTATTTTTAAAATAATTTTGAGAACTTTAGCCCAGATGTTTGTGTTAAAACTTTGAGCTCACATTACTATTTAGAATTTGCAGATACTATCAGTGAAGTCTGATTTAAATGTTTGCTGAGTTCTTTAAAATAGTAAGTAAAACAGTGCATGCTTAGAAATATCAGATTGAACTAACTTGTGTTGGGTTTTACAAGTGTGTGAAGCCTGGCAAGCAGCTCCACACCATTGTTAACCCCAACCCTTGATGGGACTTGGCCCTTGTGTCACCTTCTGCTGCCCTCTAGTGATGCCTCTCTGCATAGTTATTCTTTACTCAGAGCCACTGTTCATTTACAGCTTTTTATGCACTGTTGGAGATAATGCTTTTCTTTTCAAAACCTTCTTTAAAAAGGAAATCAAAGCAATATCTTTGCCCATATTGTTCTTTTTTACCTTGTTTTTAAAAATAAGTTGCTGCTGTGTAGCTGTACTTTTTTTTTTTTTTTTTTTCCAATTGTATGTGTTTGGTACAGGGTCTCCACCCCACAGCTCAGACTCGTAGTGATCCTCCTATTTTCAGCCTCTACAGTGCTGTGATTACAGGCGCGCCCCACCATGCCTGGTCTTGGTGGCCAGCTCAGCTCACCCAGGGGTGGGACTAGAACCCCATGTGGTGCTGGGGATTGAACCCGGGTCCTGGCACTTGCCTAGGCAGCAGCTCGGACTGCTGAGGTATCTCCATGGCCCTGTTGCTGTACTTTTAATACGAAGGGAGCAAATGAAACTCAGCCCCCTCAACTTTCATTTTTAAATGGCAGGAGGGTTTATAGATTTAGCTCATGATAAGAGCACTAACATGCTTTTCCATTCAAATATTCTGGGACATGTATCTGAAATATCCTTTCACTAAGAATTCTAAATCATGTTTTTAAAAATAACTCATACCCGTTATTCAGTTCCTTAATACTCGTCATTTACAAACTACTGGGTTAAGGTTTCCAAACTGTTACTTCCTAAAACCAGTGTGCTCTTTGTTTTTTCTCTTTACGAAGTACTTTTTATCCAGAACCATTTTATATTTAGCTGACTACACAGAAAAATCATTATCATTTGAAAGCCTTACCACCAGGTCTTAAGTAGAGGTACTAAGAATGTATGATATCAAAGTTGAATTTGAACTAAGACATTGTAGTTTATGTCATTTCACTAGTTTTGAAAGAACTTTCTAGTATGCATAATTGTTCCAGTGGAGGAGAGATGGGTTACTATTTCATCTGTATAGTATTTTGCAATGCTACCTGTGACTTAATTAATTATTGAAATGTAATTAAAGCTGTTCAAAATTAAATTATTTTAGCACTTAAATATTTTCTATCTGAATTTCAAGATTATAGTTCTTGCCCATAAACTGGAAGAATTTAGAATTTATATTATTTAGTAGAACTGTTAAAATGTGTTTAATCACATGGTTTTTCAGGCAAGCACAAGAACAAGAGTTCAATCCCTGGTACAAAAAGAAAAGAACTGGTTTTAAAATAAAAGTTCCAGGACTGCTTATTAAAGTATCAGTCCAGTTGTTAGAAAATGATAATGCCACTTTTTAATTTTAGAACTATACCTACTTGAAATATGTAGACTTTCTGGAACCAGTTACCTCAAGGGCACTTGAGTTGTTGTTTATTTCTGTTGGTATGTATGACATTCTCTTCAGTAGTGTGAAGTGGTGACTCTGTATGCTGTTGAATCCTGCAGTGCTGTTCCAATGATTATATTGTCTTCAACCAGAAGAGACCTCAGAGTTCATTTTCAAATTTTATTTGTGGTATACTTACTGGTTTGCATTTGCCTTCTACTTTTCAGTTGATTCATGACTTTCTCAGATTTTATATGTTTATAGTTTCATGTTGTATTTTAGTTGTAAAATTAGGAGACTAACTCATAATGATTGTTCATTACTGGAGGATTAGGCCTAGAGATCCAGGTCCTCCGTACAAGGGAACAGCTGATTATGATAAAGGAAGAAAAGCAAAGAAAGGGGCAGGTTGTCACCAGCTGGACCTGTGCCACAGCTGCGAGCAGGTTGGGCCACCTCTCATCGGGTGAAGGAGATGCCCAGTCTTTTCAGGTTTCAGTCTTTGACCAGTGAGCACTGACGGTGATTGTGGTGCTGGAGAAACAGATTAGAACTGAGCTCTGGTTAGCAGTGCATTGTGAGTGTATTTAACTTATTTTTTAAATCCATAGGTCCACCAAACTTGTGATAATTGAGAGACTGCTGCTTCTGGCAGAACGCTATGTGATCACTATAGAGGTAGGCCTCTCTATAAGGCAACTTCCTGGATTATAGATTAAAGGTGTTAGGTGTGTGTTTTTGACATGGTGAACAGCACCACTGTACATCTGACTTGTTGGATTTGTATCTTTTTCAAGGATTTTTACTCTGTTCCAAGAACTATTCTACCTCATGGTGCCTCATTTCATGGACATCTTTTAACTCTTAATATTACCTATGAGTCTACCAAAGATACATTCACTGTAGAGGTAGGTTTACACTAAGCTCTGCAGCCATGTTCATTGTCTCGTTGCTTTCATAAGAAGAGTGTTAATGGAGGTAGGCATGTGAATAGTGATTTTTAAAAGCTATTTGATAAACAAATTTAGACTAAAGACCTGATATGACAGGAGTCTAAGGGGTACAGGCAGATATATAAGTAAACATATAATGCTAAGTAGTAATAAGTGTTACAAAGAATAAATAGATCAGGCTGGGTTGACCGGGAGAATGGGCATGTGTGAGATTTTAGATAGAGATAGACTGGGAAAGTCTCTGGCTGTATCGCTTGAGCAGACTTAAGTAGAGCAACAGAGTAAATGGTAAGTCCTTGGAAGAGCGTTTTGGGCAGAGGGAGTAGCAAGCCAGTACAGAGGGAGGGCAGGTGGCTGCGAGGCTGGAGCACAGCGAGCAGGGAGGAGGAGAGGGCGCTGCGGTGAGGCACTGGGAGTTTGTTCCACACAATGTGGTAAGGTTGGAGTGTGGACTAAGACAAGCTTCTTTGCTTTGGATTGCTTTCTGCTCTCATTTTCTAGAAAGGAGCCTTCTACCTAGTAGGAAGGAGCTCACAGTTGTTTAAAGGAACGAGTGAGTGAATGCTCTCCCAGCAGCGTTGGTTTTCTCTTGTAGGCACACAGTAATGAAACCGTCGGGAGTGTCCGGTGGAAGATAGCCAAGCAGTTGTGCTCTCCTGTGGATAATATACAGATATTTACAAATGATAGCCTGGTAGGTTTCAGTGGCAGCTTTTGGCACTTAGCCTGCTGTGAACACTTTTGTCTTCTTTTTCCTTTCAGTAATTATGAAACCTTTTTTGCAGTTGACAGTGAATAAAGATCAAAAGCTGCTCCACCAGCTGGGCTTCTCTGATGAGCAGGTTCTTACAGTAAAGACCTCTGGCAGTGGGACACCCTCTGGGAGTTCAGCAGACTCCTCAACCAGCTCCAGCAGCAGCAGCAGCAGCGGGGTCTTCAGTTCATCATATGCCATGGAGCAGGTACTGAGGGGTCAGTTCCAGTTCACTGACCAGCATGTTCCAGTCAGTATCTTTAGCTTCAGCCCAGGTGGATTTGGGTGCTTATGCCCCTTTCTCTACGATGAGTTCTGACTCTTCAGAACACGTAACTGAGAACAGCTAGGATTTGTCTGGGCAAAATTGTGTGACTCACCAGCTTCTGAGTCTCAGTCTTGGGAAGCACAGTGCTGTCCTGCTGGGCCACCCATGGTCCTCTTAAACCCATCTTCGAGGATGCCTTGACTTTCCCTCTCTGTGAGTCAGCCCATTAGCAACCAAACATGTTGTTTTTTCTGTCATCTTAAGAAAACTCCTCACACCAAGTCACCTTTATTGACCTGTTCTCTCCACACATCAACAGAGTTCCCAAAAAAGTTGTCTACACTTGCTTCTGCTTCTTTTTGTCTTCCTCTCTTGAAAAGAGACTGTCCAGAGATTAATGTGTCTCCTCCCCCTCTTAGTGCTTATCTCTGTGTTTTAGGGTTTTTTCCTTTTCTTTTTTTGAGACTGTGTTTCATTATGTAGTTCAGGCTGGTCTTGAACTTATTATGTAGCCCATGCTGGTCTCAAACATGATGATGCTCCTGCCTCAGCCTCCAAGTGCTGGGGTTGCAGGCACACACCCCCACACCCAGCTTTAGTTTGTGTCTTTAGCCTGAAGTGGACACACAGATACACCTGACTTCTCGATAGCTCCTTTTTTATGCCCACTGGACACTCCAGTCATCAGGGTCCAAAGCTGGACTCTGATCTCCCCTTTCTCACACCTTGCCCCTCCTCGAGTTCTCTTAAGTCCATAATCTTGCTGTATCTCCAGTGGTATTCCTATTCTTCCAGTGGCTCATGGCAGAGTCCTCACTGTCTCTTTTTCTGTCAAAACCATAATGAGAATCGAGTCCTGGTGCATTTCTCTGCCTCTACAGCTCCTTGGTCCAGCATCCCTCATCCCACACCTGTGTGTTTCGGTGGTGTTCTTGCAGGGGTCTCAGCTTTTGCTATAGGCTGATGGCTCTTCTGTGTGGGCACCCAGCAGCCCACAGCCTGGTAGAAGTCAGATTTGCCACTCCTCAACTCCCTGTGCCATTCAGAAGAGTTACGAGTCTTTCTTGGGCTCTCTAGGGACCCCTGACCAAGGCCCACTCACTGCCCAGCCCTCACCCAGCCTGCCCCAGTGGCATGGCCACTCATCCAGCGTCTCTGGCAACCTTGCTTGGATTTCCAACCCTGTTTCTTCTCCTGCATCTGCATCTTCCCTCCCTGCCTTTCCCTTTTCTTTAACATGGTACAAATTTATTGAGCTTTTTTTCTTTCAAGTAAAATTTGAGCTCCCCAGCAGAGTCTTCTGCGCTTTGCTCACTGCCAGTTCCCTGGCACGTTAGCAGTGTCTGGATGCTGGAGGTGCAGACTTGATTCACTTCTACGAGTCAGTGTGTCTGTTATGTTTTTTTTATGTCAGCTCTGAGCTGGCTTCAGGGTGCAAAGCTACAAGAGATGTTCAGCACATTAGGCTTTTCCTGTCTAGGGAGCAAGCTCTTGTAAAGGAAAGGTATTTAAAAGACACAGGGATTTTCTTTTCTTTCTTTTTTTTTTATTTTTTTTATTTTTTTATTTTTAGGACAGGGTCTACAGGGTCTCACTGCATCGATGGGACTCTCAGTGATCCTTTTGTTTACAGCCTCCCAAGTGCTGGGATTACAAGCATGCGCCACCACACCCAGTCTCAATCACTGTCTCAGAATTCCCTGGAGGAAGGGCTGGCCTAGCAGGCCCATAGATCAAACTCCCAGCCCCTAAGCATGTGCTTTAATCCACTGAGCTATTTGGCCGGCCCGGTTTTACTTTTATGTTACATATTTTAATTTCAAGTGTAAGGTCTTCTTGTGACTGTATTGTTCTAGTTTATAGCATAAGCTATATGTATATATCAAAGAGCTTTTCAGGTTTACTATGAGTGTTGTGGGGTTTTAAAGTAGCTATACACAAAAAGTAGGTCCCTGGCTTAATAACACACTCCAGTTGCGGACTTTCACAGGTGTACTATGTGAGCCTCACTGTTGGCTCACGGACAAATCTGACTTAGAAACAATTTTCCAGGAATGTTCATAAGTCAGGGACTTAGTGTGTGTAAAGCTCCGTGGTATTATGATAGTTGATTAACAACAAGCACAATATACATAACCTTTTCAAGTTTTACATTTTAAACTATCATTTATTGTGAATTTATTAAAAACTTTCCCATATATAACTGTGTTCTATGAGGACCAGGCACATAGCTCAGCAGTATAGTGCCTACTGGCAAGCTCAAGGTCATGAGTTTCATTCACAATACAAAAAAAAAGAAAAGAAGAAAACAAATATATATGTATTATAATGTACAGTTATTTATTCTTTAGAGCCAGAAAATAGTGCATTAAGCACATCTTTATCTCTTTGAAGTTACAGCCAGTTCATCTTTTCTGGTCTTCAGAAATAGTAGCCTAGATTACACGTCCTTCCAGTTGGTGTGAATGTGCATATACTCCTTTACCTTCACTTCCCAGTCAGTGTGACCCACCTGGCTGCAGACAAGCCACAAGTGCCCCGTCTCTGCCTGTGTACCTTGGCCCCTTCCCAGGCAGGTGGAAGAGATGAACCCCTATCTGCATGCTTCCACCCACCAAGCACTGCACTCCCTTTAAGCTTAAGGGCAGCCATCATTTCAGAAATCATAGTCTTGGGATCTGTTTGGTAGAAAAGGAGATAATTATTTTTCTAGATATATATTTATACTTCGCTTTTTCCCTCAGGAGAAATCCCTCCCCGGTGTGGTGATGGCTCTTGTGTGTAATGTGTTTGACATGCTTTACCAGCTCGCCAATCTCGAGGAGCCAAGGTACGGAGAAATGCGTGTGAGGCCTGAGAGGGCAAGTTACTAAGGTTGAGGAGCCAATGGAACTCGTCACTTCAGTTGTATTGTACTTTACAGTTCAGATTGTGATCCTGATACTGAAACTGGCTTATGGGAACAAAGTTTTATTTAAAAATTTTCAGGATAACTCTGCGAGTACGAAAGCTTCTGCTGTTGATACCCACGGATCCAGCCATCCAGGAAGCGCTTGATCAGCTTGATTCATTAGGCAGGAAGGTATTGTATCTCCACTACTTACTTAGCCATCTTGAGAATTTTATGTCACGAGACTGAAAACAGAAGCTGGACTCATGTTAAGGCCCTATCTTCGCATCTTTCTCACATTCTTTCTTTCCAAAAAAAAAAACTTTTGCAGGGCCAGCCAGATAGCTCAGCAGATTAAAGCGCCTGCTTAGGCTGACAAAGGGACCAGTGTTCGATCCCCAGCATGCAGTGCTGGCCCCACCCACGGGGCACACTGAGATGGTGATTGAGACTGGGTATGGTAAGCCTGTAATCCCAGCACTTGGGAGGCTGAAAACAGGAGGATCACTATGAATCTCATCTGTGTAGTGAGATCCTGTAGACCCTGTACTAAATTAAAAAAAAAAAAAACTTTGCTGTAAGTGGAATTCAGAACTTTATATTCACTTCTAAAGTATCCAGAGAGAGGCAATAATGACCTCAAATTTAGTGTCATCTCCTCCTCCGTGCTTATCATGTACGTAGAAAATAAGCCAGAGATGAAGTTGCTTGTCCAGGGTCAGACTAGTTCTGATTCAGTTGACATACTTTACTTCTGCTGTGAACCTCTAATTGTTGCATGTCTGACTTACTCGTAAGAATAGATGACCATTTTTTCATTACAAATGATAAAGTTCATTTTAATTTATAGAATGTTGTTTCTTAAGAGATATATGTAGAGAAAACTATATTTTATCTGTCATATTGAATTCTCAGAATTAATTTAAAACGATTGTTAGAACTAATTTGTCTATTTTAGTGGTTGAAATTTAGATCAGCTCAATCATGGCATTTGTGGCTAGGTACTAATTTGAGAAAGAAGAGAAGTGATACAATTATAAGCTGTGTGGTGGTGCACACCTGCAATTCCAGCACTTGGGAGGCTAAAGCAAGAGGATGATTGTGAGTTCAAGACCAGCCTAGGCTACGTGTTGAGCTCAATGCCAACCTGAACTGCATTAAAAAAGTACATCATTGGTATTAACTAAAAAGAAATTTTCAAAACTACTACTTCAGCAGTATAATAATTTAGCAGGAGCTGGGGAGATGGCTCAGTAGAATAAGCGCTTCCTTGGCAAGCACAAGGGCCTGAGTTCAATCCCCAGTTCTGCCAAAAAAATTAAAAATTAAAAAAATGAACCAGAATAATTTATCAGTATCCAGAAGTACAGGTTGTAAATATGGAAACAGTTTTAACATGACCTTGCTAGTGTTGCTTACCATTATCAAAAGATGTATGTAATATTTGAATATCATGCAACATTTAGATTTTGTACAATGCAGCTTAATGTTTTATTAATTAGTGATACAGTTTTATAAAGATAATTTTTCAGAAAGTTTCATTGATGTCACCTATATTAAGGAAAAAAAGAACATTAGAATATGGATTGAAGTCTGCTTTTCTTTAATTTACGCTTTTAAGGCATCCTTTCCTTTTTGCATTCTTTTAAATTTAGAAAACGTTGTTGTCAGAATCAAGTTCACAGTCTTCCAAGTCTCCGTCCCTCTCTGCAAAGCAGCAGCATCAGTCAAGTGCGAGTTCAATCTTAGAAAGCCTATTTCGGTCCTTTGCTCCAGGAATGTCCACCTTCAGGGTACTCTACAACTTGGAAGTAAGGAGCCTGCTTCTTTGTCATTTCTTTCTTTCTTTTTTTTTTTTTTAAAATTTTATTTATTTATATGTGTGTGTGTGGCCAGCTCAGCCCACCAGGGGGCGGGGCTGGCTGGCATGTAGTGCTGGGGGATTGAACCGCAGTCCCTGTGCTTTGCTAAGCTTATTCTAAGTAGGTGCTTTAGACCACTAAGCTATCTCACCAGCCCTGTCATTTCATTTTAACAGAATGAAAATGAAATAGTTTGAAGATTCATGCCTTTAGATGCCAGAAATTAGTAAAAGTTGCTTTTACAGTATTATGTAATCTCTTTTAAAAAATGGGTTTTGAACACAATATTTTTTTTTTTTTTTGCCTTTGGAAACTCCCAGATTTTTTTTCAGTTTATACTTAGGTTCATTGTCACATTTGTAAAAGAGCATATGAATAGTTAAAGTCTTACATTACATATGCATCATTACCTTCCTCTGAAAGTTCTACACTTTGTATAACTATCTCCAGCTTTCTTAATTATATACTATTTTTTTCTTTTTTAATTTATTCAAGTTTTCTGCCTCTATTCAAGACTTATGAAGAATTTACCAGGAAGCACATTAACATTAAGTTTAAGAATGCTATTAGGAGAACTAGAGTTAACTTATTTTATTATAATCTTAGTCTGTTTGTAACAGGATCTGTATAGACTTAAACAGTAGCCCAAGCAGCAGAACCTGCATTGCTCACGGTCTCAGCTTGAGAAGCCCTAGATAAGGCCATTCAGTGTGTGGTACAGGCCCACTTGCCGGGTCATGTCAGTGGTGTTCTCTGGAGTCCTCACTTGGCAAGAAGGGGGTGACTGGGAGGGGGACTCTTGTGAAGTAGCCCATTCATGTAAGTTTCCATCATCTCCTGGAAACTCCAGTCACCTTCAGAGTTAGAATCTCAGACTTGGGATTTTGGAGACGTCCAGTCCACGGCAGTCACCTGCCTCCCTGAAAATAGACCTAAATTAACAGGTTTAGTTCACTAAGTATGTACACAGTAAACTGGAGGGCTCCTTCTCCTGTGTAGTGCTTGTCCTGTTCAGAGAGCAAAAACATCTCTAACAAAAATCCCACCTTCAAGACCTAAGCCTCGAAAGCCCATAGGTTTATAGAAACACATTTTTAGACTGGGAATGGATCCTGAACTGTTCCTTAATTTATAACTGAGGCAGTAAGAGATCTTTAAGTTTTTAAACAATTATGACTACCTAAGCAGTTGTTTACTACGTAATTATTATCTGCCTTTACCTGATGGGAAAGCAAAAGGGAAAATCACCTGTAGTCTCTTATCTGTAGCTGATATAGGGAGAATGTGAATTAAATTTGTAGCCTTGTGCTGTAGTTTAATTATTTGCCTGAAATAATTTTCTGCACTACCACAGTGTTCAGTTAGGCTTTCCTGACATATGCTTTGCATGTGAGAGAAGAAAGGGCGCGGACACAAGAAGGCTGTGCACCTCTTCACTCAAGGTGCAACCATGTGACCTTGAGTGAGAGGCCCCTTAACCTGTCCAGACTCGGGCCCCTCACACATAAAGTAAAACATGTATGCCTAGTACATTGCTCATAGTTCATTGGTTAGGGAGCTCAGCTAACATTGTAAATATTTGGCAGTTTTATAAAACTTGAGATTTTGTGCTTTCTAAAGAACATGTCTGAGCTGGGTGTGGTGGCACATACCTGCAGTCCTAGCTACTCAGGAGGCTGAGATAGGAGTTCAAGGCTGGCCTGAATAATTTAGCAAGACCCTGGCTCAAAGTAGAAAGGCTGGGACCAGGGAGATGGCTCAGTAGAATAAGCACTTTCCTGGCAAGAGCAAGGGTCTGAGTTCAATCCCCAGTTCTGCACCCCCCCCCCCAGAGTGCTGGGAGATTGAGGCAGGAGATTACCACTAGAGCCCAGTGTCGCTGGTGCTTTAACAACAAGACCCCCCCCCCCAAAAAAAAAGAAAGGCTAGAGATGTGGCTTGGCAATGCCTGAGTGTGCTGGCCCAGCACAGGCAAGACTGTGACTCCCACCTCAGTCCCACAAAAGGGGGTGTGTAGGGGCATCTCTAGCAGATTATATAAAAGCACCTGTTTTCTAAGCTTGAAGCCTGAAAATTTGACATTTACCCATTTTATCAGAAGAATGTGCTAGCTTTCTTTAGAGCTGAACAATTTTTTTCTTTCTAATTCAATAGAATATGGAGAATGCCTATCTTAATTGTGAAACAGAAGCCCCTGATAGTTCTGGAAGGAAAATAATGTATAATGGCTTAGAGATTCTAGCTCTAGTTTCCTGAACATTTTACTCAGTAAAGGAATAATTTTTGCAGAAAATATTGGAATAGTTAATTATGCTTTTCTGTTCTAGGTTTTAAGCTCCAAACTCATGCCAACAGCTGACGATGACATGGCAAGAAGCTGTGCGAAATCCTTCTGTGAGAATTTCCTCAGGGCAGGTGGTTTGAGGTGTGTGAGTGGCAGAAATGAGTACAGTTATCTCAGTTAATTTTACCTGCAGAGCCTTGCTTGTTCTCAACAAGGTGTCAGTGGGTTATAATACCAAGGAATGATGCTTCAGTCTTTTAGAATATTGTAATTCCTTTTGTGACTTTGGACTATTTAAAAAGCACAGAGAAGTGAGACTTTTCCACCTCTGTCAGGGAAATTCTTAAGTGTAGAGGTGAGGGGACCATATGGGTATCTTTGAGTCTACCATAAGTTTGAAACAGGGTGAATTTGACTCCCTGTAATCCATGTTATGTCCAGCATCTGTGCCAGGCTTGTAAAGATAAGTTAGACATTATTTGCCTTTGAGAGGTTTGTGGTTTAAAAATAATAGCAAGAGCTAGCTGCTATCTGAAAAATTTAAAGGCAGATCAGAGGTGCTGCAGGAGGAAGGCAAGAGAGCAGTGGAGAAATGTCCGGGGTAGTAAGGTCAGTGAGCGCTTCTTGGCTTGAGCTGGGGACTGAGAAGATGCCAAGCAATTGCCAGGATCAGGAAGGAGGGAAAGGGAGCTTCAAGCTCAGATGGAAGGCAGCATGAGTGGTATGAGAAGGTGAACCTCCCACTACAGGAGCTACTGTGAACTAGACCACAGACACAGGAGAGCTGTGCAGACAGAAGGCCCTGTAGAGGAATGAAGGCCAGCTGGAAGCTGAAGCAAGTTCAGGGATTCCTCTATGCAAGTCTGGTGGGAAGCTGCACTGAGACTAGAGGAGATATTGGGATAGGAATTGAGGACTGAAATAATTCCCATACAGTATGAAAGAACTGGTAAATGTGCACGGCTTTTCTACTTAACACTTTAGAAGTGTTAGGAAAAAGGGGAAACTCATTGCCACTTACTCCAACATCTATAAGTTTGTCGTAATAAAGGCATTATGTGTTTGGCTTGTTTATGTATGTTAGTTAATTGATGTGGCAGGTATTGTTGGAGCTCAGGGAACAGCAGTGTCCACAGACAAAATTCATGTCTTCACAACACTTGCAGTCTGTCAGAATGGAGACAGATAAGATTACGTTAGGTGATAAGATCTGTAGAGAGAAATAAAGGAAGGAAGCTGGGATAAAGGGTGTTGTGGTTTTAGTAGAAGGATAAACAACCTGAAGTCATGAGGGCGATGCCTGCAGATAGCACGTAGGAGAAAACTCTCCAGAGGAGCAGCCGGAACATTGTCCTGCAGAGGCCACAGGAGGGCAGAGTGGCAGGGGCCAAGTGAGTGAGACACAGCTGGTCGTGACGCTGTGCAGATCCCAGCGGTCAGGGTGTGTAGTGCCTTTGGGCCATTGTGCAGAAGCTGCCTTTTTTCCATAAAGGAAGGCTGCACTGAAGGGTGATGTGCAGAAGGCTACCATGATTTGGCTTACATTTTAGAATGATCATTTTGTTTGATATTTTGAGGACAGATTTGGAGAATAAAGGGACATAGTGGAAGTAGGAGAAGTGGTTGGAAAGCAGGGAGTAGGTGGACTTGAAAACATGCTTGACTCAATAAAACAGTGTTGTTTGGGGGTTTTTTCGTTTATTTGTTTGGTTTTGGCATTAGGAATCTAGCTCAGGACCTTGCGCTTGCCAGGCAGGTACTGTGCCACGGAGCTATTCACCAGCCCTTGATACATTTTGAAGTGATAGTTCTATGAGTATCATGATAGCAATTGTCAATGAACTCATAGCAGTTAGTGAGAAGGGGACCCATCTGAACACTGTCCTGGGTGTCTGGCTGAGCCAGGAGTCTAACTTAATAGACCAGAAAGGTTCTATCTATCATGGGAAACTGTTGCATAGTTCATTTATATGTAAGGATTTTATAGAGTAACTAGGAACAATTATGAACCAGATGAGTTAATTATAGAAAATTTCCTGTGAAAAAATAGGAGGCTTTATATACTTGCTTTTTTTTTTTCTTCTTCTTCTTCCAAGTTTGGTTGTAAATGTCATGCAGCGAGATTCCATCCCATCAGAAGTAGACTATGAGACAAGACAGGGTGTTTATTCCATCTGTCTGCAGCTTGCAAGGTATGTAAACCTGCTTATTGCATGCCCCCAGGCAATGCTCCAACTTTAGTAGCAGTGCTGCCACAGCAAGCGTGCACCGAGGCAAAGCTAACCTTGCTTTTCCTTCCTCAGTTGTACCACTTTAAACGTTAAAAAATGATCTTGAATAAGCCTAGCTTTTTCTTTTTAAGATTTTTACTTGTTGGACAAACAATGCCCACATTATTAGATGAAGACCTCACCAAAGATGGCATAGAAGCACTTGCTTCTCGCCCATTCCGAAACATCAGCCGGCAGACGAGCAGACAGATGTCCTTGTGCGGTACTCCAGAAAAGTCATCCTATCGACAGTTGTCAGTATCAGATAGGTCTTCTATCAGGGTTGAGGAAATCATCCCTGCTGCTCGAGTTGCAATACAAGTAAGTCATTAGTTTTCAAGAACTAGTAAGTACTTCCTACTTATAATACCCTGCTTGGGAAGGGGGTTCTTTGGATATAGAAGTGATGAAGTTATGAATATTGTTTTCAAGGAATTTATGATAAGGAAAAGACAGTAAAACTACAAAGGCAGAATGCAGTGTGGGCCTTCACAATAATTAAAATGACTGCCTTACCCTGTGCTTTCAGGGGTGCTTTTGTGCTGGAGGTGGCTGCTGAGCTGGGCCTTGAAGACAGCGTGGGGTTTGGACATAGATTTGTCCATGCAGAAAAGAGAGCAGGAGCCAACTTAGCAATAAAACTATAGCTAGTGTGCAAGGTCACTGGGTAGTCCTCAGAGACCAAATTTTAGTGTGTACAAAAAACAAATTGGTAAAGGACCAATGGGAGCCAGAACATGGAGATGAGAGAGCTGTTCCACAGGTGACAGACACTGAAAGTCTGAATAGTTATGGTAGCGTGAGAAAACTGTCTGGTCTTGGAGGGTAGAGTCCAGAGTAAAAGCTGCAGGTGTCTAGGATAGTGCTCATGTGAGCCCCTGCTGTCTCTCACTGCGCCCTTTCCACACTGTAGACTATGGAAGTGAGTGATTTCACTTCTACTGTGGCATGTTTCATGAGATTGTCGTGGGCTGCAGCTGCAGGACGGCTGGACCTCGTCGGGAGTAGCCAACCAATTAAAGAAAGTAATTCTCTGTTTCCTGCTGGGATTCGAAATCGACTCAGCAGTTCAGGTAATGGCTTCAAAGGGACAGTAATTAAAATGTGGGCAAAGAAATTGCTGTAAGAATCATTGATGTATAGATTTTTTAGATTCACAAAAAGGGGAGGAAGAGTCTTTGCTTTGAGCATGATGAGTAAAATTCATCAGGCTTAATATTTATGCACATGACTATGTATATGTCATAGTTTAGAAGAGAAAGCATTTATAAATGCCTAGAATAAATGGGGAAAGCAAATTAAGGTCTTTAGCTTCCCTGAAGGTAACAGTGTCATGAGGCCAGTAATTGTAGATGAACACAAATTCATGTAGAATTCTGACCTAGAAAATGTTTTTTTCTTACTTTGACAGGTAATTTCCTGTTGGACCTTTTTATTACTTTATATCTTAGGTTTGTGTGGTTTTCATGCTTTGTCTTTACAAAGAGCTGGAGTGTTTTTAAAAAAGATTTTTCAAATTATGATGTCTAGTAAAATGAAGAAGTGTTAACTACTCAGTGTTTTCAAGGACATAATGGTGCATGTGGCCCATTAACACCAAGTTACAAGACACAAAGCATTTTTGGTGGCCCAAGAAAGCTCCCTCGTGTTCCATAATCACACTATTCTCATTTTGCCACCTGAGATACTCTTTCCTTCTGAAGCTCTTTTTAATTCCTACAAGTGTGTTTTAAATACAAAACAGGTTGGGTGTCTCAGATACCCTGCATCTCTTTTTATATCATTTTATGTCTTAGACAAACAGGCTTTCTTGAAGTGTTTAATGTCACATGAGGATTCTGAATTGTATATTAAGTGCTGCACAGTACCTATAGGATCCATGCATGGTAAATTTCTGCTTCCTACTTTCAGGAAGTAATTGTAGCTCTGGAAGTGAAGGAGAACCAGTAGCCCTGCACGCAGGAATCTGTGTCCGGCAGCAGTCTGTGTCCACCAAAGACTCGCTGATTGCAGGAGAGGCTTTGTCTCTTCTGGTCACGTGCCTGCAGCTTCGCAGCCAGCAGCTAGGTAGGAGGACACTTACTTGTGATTAATTTCTTTCAGGGAATTGTTTACATTCTTTCATAGATAAGATCCTATTCTTAGCAATGAAAAGACGGGAAAGTCAGCCTGTGTGTAGGTAAGAAACGGTGCTAGGATTGATCACTCCAGCATTTTCTGTGTTCATGTTCCGCAGCAGGTGTTGCAGGAACATTTCTGATCTTCAGGAGTTTACTATTTAGCTGAGAAATTAAAGTAGTCCAGATTGCTAGTTCGTAAATTGTGTAATTAGAATTATGTATCAATTATAGATAACGCCATTATTAGAAATTACAAAACATAAGATGTTTCCCTCATCTTTATTACCACCTTGGAGAAGTAGAGCTAATGCTCCTCATTCTCCAGCATTAGAGCTCTCAGGGCCCAGTGGCTCGTCCCTCCTGCTCTGTGGATCTTGCCCACTTATCAGCTGTAATTCCATCCAGATGCTGACAGTTGATGCCACTTGAGTTTGCATCTGTGGTCTGGACTGCAGCCCTGACATCTCCAAGATATCAAGAGGATATCCCAAACTTACCTGTCTAGAACTACATTCCTGATCTTGCCCATGCTACTCAAGCGTTTTCCCAGCTTAAAGGCAGTTTCACCCTTCTAGTCACCCTCAGCAGAAAACTCAGAATCACCTTTGTTCGTTCTCACGCTGCTTCCAGTCTGTCAGCATACTTTCTTTCCAGACCTTTTCAGTTCCTGCATTCAGAACACCCTCACCATCGGTGCTTCTGACCTGCCATCATTTCTTACTTGGAGCAGAACAGTGGTGCCCTAGCTCATCTCCCTGCTTCTGCCCTTGCAGTTTAGTTTTCACTCAGTGAGCAGAAGGCTCCTTTTAACATAGAAGCCAGGTGTGTCACTTACTAAAAAACCTTTCAATGGTCTGTCAGTCAACAGAGTAAAAGCCAAATCGTTATTATGATCTCACCTTCAGTCCACCCTCCATACTCACATGCCTGCACCTTCCACACCCCCTTGCTTACTGGCTTCCCACTCCAACCTAGAAGGCACACATTCTGGCCTCAGAACCCTTGCATGCCTGTTCTGCCTCTTTCTGCTGTGTTCTTTCCCCATCACTTCAGTTAACCTGCTCTTCCTCATCTCAGGCAAGTCCTTCCGTATGTATCATCTTGGTGACATAGTCTCAAACTACCTTTCAAAAAGATTACAACCTTTCTTTTGGTCTAGGACTGCCAGAACCCTTGTACTGCCCTGCCCCTGCTACCACCTTACTTTCTCTTTCCTGTAGTGTTTATCTTCTCTAATGTGCAGTATAATGTACTTACCCTGTTCATTGCTATCGTCCTTTTCTCAGCTAATTCTTACGTTTCATAAAAGGCGTTGTCTCCCTTGTTTCCTGGGACCCTCCAGCACCCGGATGCAGGCTGGTGTGTAGTGGCCCACAGTGATCTGCAGCCAAGAGTACAGTCTTGGCTGCTTCACTTGAAAACTTGTACCAACACACAGGGGCCCCAGCCATAGCTGTTGCTACCGATTTCACCCTGCTAGTTAGGTAGAATCGATGATTGTTATATGCTGTATATTACACCCAAGCTAATTACAGGTAAAGATAATCGAGATACACAAACCAAGTTAGATATTTATAGAAAATTAAAATTGTGCCGGTTTATTTCTTCTGAACAAAAATGCTTTAGAAGGTTTACATAAAAGAAGTAAAAGTTATGAAATCACTTCAAAAATCTCTGCCAGCTGAGCATGATGGTGCACACCTGCATTCCCGGCCCTCTGAAGGCTGAGGCAGAAAAAACACTGCATGTGTGAGGATAGCTTGGGCTATGAAAGATCAGAAAGAGAAAAACAAAACCAAAAAAAACCCCAAAGCTATACTATAGTCTTAATTTGATTAATTTGATGTTCCTAAAATTGTTTAGATTTGTTTGTTTGCAGTTCCTGGGAGTGAACCTGGGCACTTAGCACACAGTGGGCAAGTGCTCTCCCACTAAGCTGCATACATCCTCAGCCTTAGACATGTTTTTAAATAAAGATTAAAAGCTATAACTGCTCTTTAAGCCTTTATCATTTGTATTGTATTTGGAGGTACTTTTTTTAGTCACAAGTGTTAGTAGTTTGTCAGAACAAGATGTATTTACTCTAACTGGATGTGCAAAACATTGTACTAATTGTGGGGTACAAATATGATAAGGGGATGACTTCTCAAGCACTTTAAAATTTCATGAAGTAGATGGGAAGACATAGAAGCAGTTGTAGGAGGGCCTCAATTTTATTAAATCTATAAAGAAAAGATAGATTTCTGTTTGAGATTAAGAAATTACTAAGAATTTTGAAAAAGTAGTCTAATTTGGTGCCTCTGCCCTGCTCTCCTTGTTCTTACCACTAGCTTCCTTCTATAACTTGCCTTGTGTTGCTGACTTTATTGTTGATATTCTGCTTGGATCACCAAGTGCTGAGGTAAGATTTTCACGTTACTTGTAGAAGAGTATCCCTTTGTTCTGTTCTGCTTTGAGCTGTGGTAGACACTGCAGTGGCACTGTGGAGGTGGAAAGGTGGCACTTAGTCTCCGCAGGGAGTCATGCAAAGGTGCCACGGACCTGTCGAGGGCAAGCGACTGTGTGAGCTGTGCCACTGGCCTTCCACCACCCTCCATATCCCACTGGAAATGGCGAGACTGGCATTGTGGTTAGACCCATGTCTGCTTGTTGCATCCAGAGTGTCCCAGCCAGCGTTCAGCACCATAACGTGTGTGGGCAGCTGGCAGTAGACATCAAAATGTCAGCCAAAATCCAGAAGATCTCATCAAGCCAGGAACTTCTGTTAGATAAATACACTTTTTAAACACTTAAAAAAGTTTTTTATTTACATTAGTTATTGATTAGAGGGCCAGCAAGGTAGCTCAGCGGACTAAGTGCCTGCTTTGGCAAGCGCAGGGATCAGGTTTCAATCTCCAGTCCCGCATGCCACGCGAGCCCCATCCTTGGGATGTGCGGAGCCGGCCAACGAGTCTGTAACCTGCAACTCCAGCACTGGGATGGCTGAAAAACAGGAGGCTCACTATGAGTCCCAACTGCATAGTGAGACCCTGTACCAAATACATTTAAATATATATATATATATATGTATGTATGTATGTATATTATGTATAGCCATTTGTTTAATTAGCTATTTATTCACTGTAATCTTTACCATTAAAAATTGGAAAATTCATCCTTTCTAGTATCCTTCAGTAACTTGAATGAATAAATAGTGAGGACTTGGGATGAGCTCGCCTTTAAGCACCGCTGGGTTGCTGACTACATAGTCTGCATAGTCTTTGTTCCCTGTCTCGTAATCACAGATCCGCCGGGTCGCCTGCGACCAGCTGTACACTCTCAGTCAGACAGACACTTCCACTCATCCAGATGTGCAGAAGCCAAATCAGTTCCTTCTGAGTGTTGTCCTCACAGCTCAGCTGCCTCTCTGGTCCCCAACTAGCATCATGAGAGGAGTTAATCAGAGGTATGTAATAAACATCCAGAATTCTCCTTGCATAAAGGCAAAGAGTAATGATATATTGCACCCCCAAAAGTCTATAGGTGTTACTGAGATCTTAGAACTTCATTACATGGACATTCGAGCCCTGAAGGAAGACATTTGTTTTTCTCCTTATGCTAGACAGGAAGGTTACACAGCGTCATGCTCTCTCCACCGTCTTCCCCAGCTCCTGGACCACCCACCCCAAAGAGAAAGTGGTGTTTACTTAGTGAAATCTAAAAGTTACTTGAGTGAGGTCACTGTTTAAGTCACACTGCCTCTGTCCTCTTGAAAATCACTTTCTTGGCTCAAATAATTTAGTCCTATATCAGCAGTAGCTGGGATGCCCTGGCTTCCTACCCTGGCTTTATACAGACCTGGTTCTATAAGGAAGTATGTGGTCCAGGCGCACTGGGTGACATAGGTAAGTGCATTCATCAGTCATGGCTGGATTTTGATCCGGTCCCAGGATAACATTGATCCCAAATTTATGCCATGTCATCCAGCTCAGCTTTACCAGGAAGCTGCTGCTGTGGAGCTTGTAAGGGACCATGGAGACTTGAGAAACTAGTGTCTACTTCGATCTGATACAGGCTTTACAAATTAGAACCCTGGAAGGGAGGCAACCATAGGGCTACTATAAACTCTTAACATATAAGCATCTAAGCGTGGGTTTGTTTTTTTTGTTTCTGGTTTTTTGTTTTTGTTTTTGTTTTTGTTTTTTTTAATGTAATCAAGGAGGTATAGCAAAATTTACCAATATACCTTTTTTTTTCTTTGCGGAACTGGGGATTGAACTCAAGCCCTTGGGCTTGCCAGGGAAGAGCTTATTCTACTGAGCCATTTCCCCGACACCCCGCCCCATTATACCTATTTTTAGTAGATATTGCATAGCTCAGTGGCATTAAGTACGTCCTTGTTATACAGCTGTCAGCCCTGTCCAACCTTTTCATCTGAAACCAAAACTGTATCCAATGAATAACATTCTATTCCCCATTCTTCTCACCCAGTCATGCCTTAGCAGCTGCCATTCTCCTCTGCCTCTGTGACTTGACTTCACTGTACATGTTAGATGTATCAGGAGCCCATAGAAGGAAGACAGTATTCTGTTGTGTTTTCTTTCCCCATGAACTGCAGATGCACATTAGGTTGTTACTGCCTTTTGACTATTTTAAGTAGTTCACTGTCCTGTATTTTCTTTCATCCTTTGCTTTCATGGTTTTGTTGTTATTGTTGTTATTAAATAACCCAGGCATAGAATTGTCAGACTGTGTGATAATTCATTCTGTGTGTTTTGCCATTTCATTTTGTTTTGGATTATACCTTATTTGGAGAATATCTGTTAAAGACCTTTAGCCAGGTGTGGTGGCGCACACCTGTAATCCCAGCACTCAGGGGGCAGAGGCAGGAGGGTTATAAGCTCAAGGGCAGCCTGAACACAAAGTGAAACCCTGTCTCAAAAAAAAGTAAAGACCTTTACCCATGTTTTGTTTTGTTTCATTACTAAGGACTGAACCCAGGGCCTTTGCCCTACACCGGCCTGAGACCCTGTCTCAAAAAAAAAAAAAAATCCAAAAAAGCCCTTAAATTTTAAGATTTGTTTTTCATTTATTCAGCACATGTTTGTTGAGGCCTATGTGCCCGTCATGTAAGTGGGTTGAAGAATCATCAGAGATGAAGTTGTAGTATCTGGACCACTATAGTTAACCAGTTTGTTGAGCCAAACAAATACAAAAAATTGAATAAGCATAAACGGCAAATTTTAGATTTGCAGAGAAGGAAATGCTTTCTTTTCTTCAAGCATTAGAAAAGAAATAGCATTAGATGAGATTAATAACATATCACAGAGAATTGCTTCTAAAAGTATGTTGAATGTAGAGCTGTTTAATTTCACATAAAGTTGAATATTGGTTTTTGCATAAAACAACATCTTACAAGTACTTGTCACCACTTGACCTATGTGTGTATATATTCTATTTACTGTCTGTCTTTCTGTCTCCCTTGCTTTTGTTCATTGTTTCTCTATAGTTTCAGGCATTTGTAGGTGTTTCAGGGGTATTAGTTGATATTTGAGTGAGTGAATAGAATCATTGCATCTAGAACTTTAAAATGTTAATAGATTTAGCAAAATTCCCTCTCTTCATATATTATTCCTGTATTATAGCTTTACTAGCAAAATCATTAATATGACCCATGGTGAAATATAGAACTTAAGTGAATGTAAAAATAGCTATTTTATACTTAGGAAAACTAACTTGCCTCGATTGTTTCATAGGCTTTTTTTTTTTTTTTTTTTTAAGAAAAATGCCCTTTTGTTTCAAATTAGCCTCTTTTTAGTAACTGAAACCTATTTTTTTTTTTAGACTATTATCTCAGTGTATGGAGTATTTTGATTTGAGGTGCCAATTATTAGATGACCTGACAAGTAAGTAAATGTAAATTTTGTTTGGGGTAGAGGAGTAGAAAAGACGGTTATAAATCTGACTTAGCTATCTCGCATATAAATAAGGTTATAGTCATTGTGTGAAGTTGATTTAAAAAAATAACATGAACATTGTGCATCAGCGAAGTCTTTTTTATATACCTATTATTATATTGAGATTTGTTAATTTTCAAAATTGTCAAAGGTTCATATTTTAATTATGTTAATACGAACTATTACAAGGGGTCTTTCTAGAATAATTCTTACAATTAAAGATTGATCAATGAAGGAAGAACAATATATTGAAGCATGTTTGTAGTAATAGAGGTCATGTATTTAGATGAACTCACTGTTAGCAATTCTTTTGTTAGAGTTGAGAATTTAAATTCTTAAATAAGGGCCTAGGAGATGGCTCAGTAGAATAAGCGCTTCCCTGGCAAATGCAAGAGCCTGAGTTCAGTCCTAGTTTCCGCAAAAAATTAATTAATTAATTAATTAATTCTTAAATAACACAAAGGCATAGTAGAATGTTCTTCATTAATTTTAATTGTTCACATTCTGGGCTAATTTATTCTGCACTTTGTACGCGCAGAATTTACTACAGCTTACAGGAAATAAAATTAAAATCAGAATGAACAAAAATATTAATCAGAAAAGAATGTCAAGGGCTGACCAGATAGCTCATCGGACCAAAGCGCTGGGGTTGGATCCCTAGCATGCGCTGAGACAGCGAATGAGACTAGGCGTGGTGGCACATGCCTGTATTCCCACTACTTGGGAGCTGAAAACAGGAGGATCACTGCAAGTCTGATCTGTGTAGTGAAACCCTGTAGACCCTGTATTAAATTAAAAAGAAAAAAAAGTGTCAAAACTAGGGAGAGAAAATCACCTTATATATATGTGCATAGTCACGCCTGTTAATTGGTTTGGTTATGGGTTCCTGGAGACCAAAGATAAAAGAGAAACCTTATATGATGAGTTACACTCAATGTAACCTTGAATTTTAACTACTTAGAATTTTAACTCCATGAAGAGAAATTATTTTCTCTTTGTAAATTATTCCCACCCCCACCCCCCCAGCTTCAGAAATGGAACAGTTGCGAATCAGCCCGGCTACCATGCTTGAAGATGAAATCACATGGCTGGATAACTTTGAGCCTAACCGCACTGCTGAGTGTGAGACGAGTGAAGCAGATAACATCTTACTGGCCGGGCACTTGCGGCTCATTAAGACCCTTCTTTCACTCTGTGGGGCAGAGAAGGAAATGCTTGGTAACTGTTGCTTTATTTCATTGTGTGTCAGATGCCTCATTCTCAGCTACTGCAGAGTGTAATGTATAATTGGGACGATAAAATAGTTGCTAAATGTTCTATGGAAACTTTACTCTCTAGGAATAAGAAATTGTTTACAATTTTAGAGGCTAGCAAACAAGGTGTATTTTACCTTTGTCAGTAAACCACATAGAGAATTTTACAGTGTTCAGAATGTTTTAATTACAAAACTTCTTTTTTTTTTTTATTTTTATTTTTTTTCTTACTATGTTTTGTTTTTCAGACACATCTGGCTATGTAGTTCAGGCCAACCTTGAACTTGTAGCCCAGGCTGGCCTGGAACTCAGTCATCCCCTCACAGCCTCCCTGAGTGCTAGGATTACAGCTGTGCACTACCACACCTAGTTTATAAAACTTAATAGTAAAGATTATAATTAAGATAGATTTGTCCCTTTTTGCTGATATATACATTATAACATTTGCTATTATACATCTTTCAAGAATGATTTTAGTCTGGGGAGGTGACCCCTGACTCCTGCATCCCCAGCGCCTGGGTACGCGTGAGATGTCCTGAGTTCCACATGTACTCTGTGAAAGCGTGTCCCGTACTATAAGTTGTACGGAAAACCAAAAATAAAGTACCGCTTTGATAATACAAATGGAGCTCCATAAAAATCTTGGCTGCAGGGGAGCCATAGAAAGGAATGATTCTTAACAGGAAGAGAAGGATACATCATTTTTACCTAAAGAAGGTTAAATTTAAGTTACATAAAGCTCTCTGGATTCCCCTATGCCAGGAATGAGAGTTGATTATATGTTCAGCCCATCCTGCCTGTGCTGTTGACATCTGTACTTTAAGGGTAAAAGCCTGCCTTCTCTTACCATGTCTCTCTCACTTGTCCACCTTGGTGCCTACCTGTCCTCTGCCCCTTCACCACACAGTGCATCACCTCAGAGGAGTCACTCAAGATCTGAGCTTTGAACTGGGTGCACTGCTGATGGGCGGGCTTGGGTGCTTTTGCTGCTCTGGTAGGAAAGTGCAAGATAGGGTCTTTGAATTGAAACTCGTGCTCATCCTCACCATGAATATTATGCTCTATTCCAGGTTCATCACTCATTAAACCATTGTTAGATGACTTCCTTTTCCGAGCTTCTAGAATTATTTTAAATAGTCATTCGCCAGCTGGCAGTGCCGCCATCAGTCAACAGGACTTTCATCCAAAGTATGGAAAATGCACGTTGTGTTCAGTTTTGGTAAAAATTCTAATTCAAAACTTTAGTCCAAAAGGATTTTCTTAACTTGGAGTTCGTCTTCCATCTTGTGAGTCATTGTATCCAAGATACAGTGTACTGTGTAAAAATGCACATGAAGATGCTTAGTAAAGCCAGCCTGGCCCATAGCACAGAGCAGGTGTGCCAGCACCATCATCAGAGCAGACGGACAAATAAGAATGTGATTAACTCCGTCAGGAGCAAGTCACAGGAGAAATGAAAGTTGTAAGGGTTATGTCCTGGTGCTGGGATATGGCTTAGGGTAGAGCGCTTGCATAGCTTAGTTCAGTGCCCAAAATGTCCCAGGACAGTAGGCTCTAAGGGAAGTCTTACAGTCACTTGGAAGAAAAGAACAGGTGCTGTAATAGTACACAAACTGTTGTGTGACTGTGTTCTGGTAATTGCAACTGCTAGTGATTTATCACTGTTGTGATTTTGGAATCAAATTTTGTAGTAGTTTTTATGGGTAGAAATTAGATTCCTTTGTAATATTTTTTTCTTCTTTTTTTTTAATTTATATATTTGGTACAGGGTCTCACTATGCAGGTTGGACTCGTAGTGATCCTCCTGTTTTCAGCCTCCCCAGTGCTGGGATTACAGGTGTATGCCACCATGGCTGGACTTGTTCACCAGCTCAGCGCACCCTGGGGGTAGGGCCAGCATGACACGTGGGCCTGGGAATTGAGCCCTGGTCCCTGTGCTTGCCAAAGCAGGTGTGCTTAGTCCACTGAGCTATCTCGCCATTCCTCCTTTGTAATATTGGTCATGTTCAAGTGATATTTATAATCTTTGTGATAGAAGAGGAAGCCATAACCTACTACCTAATTTGCTGTAAATCTAGCTTACTTAAGAACATGAAAACCAGAGTTAATTGAGTAATACTAAAGAAACTGAGGATTTACTATTGACAGTGAAAAAAGTTCTTATGTAATTTTTGTATTTATATGGGCAAGATGTAATAAGCAATATTCACCATGTGTAAATATATCTGTAGAATTTTTGTGAATTTGTTTGGGAAGGGGCTTCATTAGAACTCTTGGATTGTCCTCTAATCCTCATTCCTAACCCAGTCTTATTTGAGGGTTAGCATGATCCAAAGCAGTAGAAATGCATGAATAATTTGATTTTAGTAAACATTTTGAAAGCTTCAATTTTAGTGAAGTTCATACTGATGAATCCTTCCCTTTAAAGTAATACTTTGATACAAAATGCATTTTTGTTTTATTTTTATTCGTTGTTTATGGGATTGGAGATGGAATTTAGGGCCTTCACACTAAGCTACCACCCCAACTCTTTATTTCTTTATTTTTTATTTTGAGACAAGACCTAAGTGAGTTGCTAAGTAGCCCAGGCTGGGCTTGAACTTGGGATCCTCCTCTCTTGGCCTCCCTGAGGGCTGGGATGGAAGGCGTGTGTCAGCACACCTGCCTTATTTCTTAGATTGTGTACAGTGTCTTAAATAGGAAAGGGGGCATTTTGTTTCAACCTTTCCCAGTGTGCCAATGATGTTCACTTATCATGAGGACCTCTAACCATTTCACACTGAAAGCGTAAAGCAAGAAAATAGGTTTAAAATACCTAAAATTCTTTTTATAAGTGCTCCTGTCTAATATTAAGTAATAGAACAACTTCCTTAGCCTGTGGGTATGGTGCCTCCCTGTTCCTTTGTCAGCTATATTTTTCTGTCATGAGTTGAGACAAGATCAGGGAGATCCAGCCCCTTTGCCCAACTGCACACTCCATGTGTGACTTCACTCAGAGATAGGCTGTCCCTCTTTTCAGTGTGCCCTTCCTACCATGTGTTCCCCGTGTAGTAAAGGTCGGCATGGCTCGCTAAGAAGTACTGTCCATGCCTGAAGGTAGGCAACACAGGAAGTCTGGTTTCTAATAAGCTGTGTATTTCTGTCTTTCCAGCAAAGTAGAAAGGTGACTCATGTTCTTGAAGATTTTTGTTCTTCAAGCCCATAAAATGTTTATCAGTACCTGTATTGTTTATCAGTATAGTACCTGTTCTGACTTTCATCACTTTCTTTTTATGCCATTTACTCAAATTTCAAGATGATAGCTGCAAAAAATCTTCCTTTTTCTATTTTGATTGGAAGATAGTCATTTGCTTGTTGTATTTATTACAAAGTTATGAATCTCTTTCTACTCCATTCCTGATTTATTCCTTAGGAAAGATCCTGTGGAATCAAAAGTAAAGAATTTTGCTGCTTACTTTTCAAGCCAAGGAAATGTGTAACTGTAAATCATATATATCCCTCCTTACATTCATGGCTTTTAGATTATTTAATTTCTGGCCTAGACTTGACCTAACCATGTGAGGAATTGCAAATCTTTTATTTTCATTTCAAGTATTGATTTAGTTTAATTAGAAGATCTTTTTATTTTAAAGTAGAAGATTTAATTAGAATGTTGAAATTGGCTTGGACCTTTTGCTTTTAGGTGTAGTACAGTGAATAGCCGGTTGGCCGCCTATGAAGTCCTTGTAATGTTGGCTGATAGTTCACCTTCAAATCTTCAAATTATTACAAAAGAACTACTTTCTATGCATCATCAGCCTGACCCTGCTCTCACCAAGGAGTTTGACGTAAGTTATGTAGACCATGATGTGCTTACTTTTTTAAAATGAGCTTTTAAACATTTAATTTTAAACATTGTTTGCATTCTCCTGGAAACAAAGAAAGTCAGTTGTATTGTTTTGCTTACTGTGCACATGTTAAAATCCAGCATGAGACCGAGCGTGATGGCACGCGCCTATAATCCCAGCGCTTGGGAGGCTGGAAACAGGAGGATCACTACGAGTCCAATCTGTGCAGCGAGGCCCTGTAGACCCTGTACTAAATACATAAACAAACAAATAGAATCAAGTATAAAATCTATTATCACACTGATAAGGAAAAACATTTTCAAAATGGTCAATAGTTATTCTCAGTGGGAAGTGCCATGCCAACCTTGTTTAAAATATCAATATGTTGGCATAGTGCCAGACTCTGTCACTGCACATTTATTTCATGTTCCCTTGAATTCAGCAAAGATTATCTAGTTTACCGTATGTTCAGAAATGTGTTAGGGGGGCTGGAGAGATGGCTCAGTGGTCTAAAGCACCTACTTGGAACAAGCTTGGCAAAGTACAGGGACCACGGTTTGATCCCCCAGCACCACATACCAGCCAGCCCCACCCCCTGGTGGGCTGAGCTGGCCACACACACACACACAATAAATAAATGTTAAAAAAAAAATTTAAAAAAAAGAAATGTGTTAGGCTTTTGGAGCTCAGAAATGAAAGAGTGATCTTTGTCCTTAAGGTGAGAGTATATGTAGTGCAAAAGACAAGACCCGTTAGCAGATCATAGCAGTAGATGTGATATAGCATAAGACTAAGGCAGGTCCTGAGTGCAGCTGTGCCGGCAGAGAGGCGCTTCACCACTGGTGATGCTGTCTTACAAAGCTGCTTAGAGAAATCGAAACCTGAACTAGAGATTGGAAACTGGTAAACCAGATGGGTGGAGATCATTCCATCCCAGTGGTGACAAGAGTGTGAGCAGGCTGTGGAATTGTGAGACACCTTAGCATGACCCCCTGTTTCCTGTTGTCTGTCTTTTATTTATTTATACTTAAGGTTCCACACATAAGAGAAAGCATGCACTACTTATGCTTCTGGTTTATTTAACATTATAAGACCTACAGGTTTTTGCTGGCTTGTCATTACTACATGGGCACAGATGCTGTACTCGATGTGTATAGGTGACGTGATTGTTATAGTCTGGCGTGAGACCTGAGTTCCTGCTATAATCACATTTCAGCGTCTCATTACAGTGCCCTTCCACTTGGAGAGGCGCCACTTGGAACTTCAGCCAAGATGCCTTTTCTAGATTTTTTTTCTTACCCAGAAAAGCATCATATTCAGATCTACAGCATTTCAAAAGATTTACAAGTGAAATACTGTGTTTACCTATTTGGTTGTTAGCTTATTAGAAGAACATTACCTCCTCTGAAGGAAGAAAATAAACTGAGACTCCCTTTACCATCTGCCTGTACTGCAGGATTCCTCATGGCAAACTCTTCATGTAACTTTTTTTCCTGCAGAGTGCTAACTTAGTTGTTTATATGTTTTTAGTCTCTTTCCTTGTTTAGTGCATTGCCCTTTTTGTAAGCTCCTTGAAACCATGGACCATGTACATTTTTGTTCTTGTACATTCGTGGCACAGTGCCCAAAGTAAGAAGGCCCTTGATAAATACATGTTGAATGATAGGGGACTGTTCATGACCACACACACACTTGCCATGTGCCAGTGTGCTGTGAACTGAAAGACACATTGAGAACAGTAGTCCTGTCTCATTGGGTTAGAGCTGCAGACAGGTACATCATAACCATATTTCATAAGACATTGGGGATTAAATCTGTGATTGTATCTCCTGCTTCTTAGATACCCTAAGTAACTGTAGTAGAAATGTGCCTATGGCTGAGATATTAATTTCTTTTCCCTACTTTTCTCTTTTCCAGTACCTTCCCCCAGTGGATAGCAGGTCCAGTTCAGGGTTTGTGGGGCTGAGGAATGGTGGTGCCACTTGTTACATGAACGCTGTCTTCCAGCAGCTTTATATGCAGCCTGGGCTCCCTGAGGTGAGTGCCGTCCTCGGTCGTGTTTGGCATGAGAAATAATGTGCATTTTGCCTAAGTCATTAATACTGATTTTTATTCCTTCTTGGATTTGGAAAAACTAGAAAGAAGTCAGGATTGAGTGTTGTTCATAGTCACACATTTTTATAAATTTGATGTTTTAGTTCTTGGTCTAATGTGACTTTTTTTAACTCCATGGAAATGCTTACATTCTAATCCATAAAATTACTGTACTAACATTTTTATTTAGAAATATATAGGCTATATCATCAGTGCCTTAATAAAGAAGTAGCTTCTAGTATAGCAGGCATTATTTTAAGAGTATTCCATGTATATTGTACTTATTTTTATAGACATCTAGAATTACTAGTCTCAGTTTTTCCTACTCACACAAAAAGATGAGTCATTGTAATACCAGCTATAAAATATTCAAGCTAAATGCATGCAGACTTGTGATTGTAACCAGCCAGACAACAGCTTTCTAAAACAGTATGGCTTTCCTATGTGCGCATGTCAGGGTTTCCTGTGAAACAGGACAGTATTTCTAATGTGATACCTTGTTTTTCTCCTCAGTCACTACTTTCAGTGGATGATGACACAGACAATCCTGATGATAGTGTATTTTACCAAGTACAGTCTCTCTTTGGGCATTTGATGGAAAGCAAGCTGCAATATTATGTCCCGGAGAATTTTTGGAAGGTATTTTTCCCAGTAATTATGGTAGATTTAATGATATTAGATATTTAGGCTTTGGGTACATTTTCCACCAACTGATAATGGTTGCTTCCTTTTGTTAACTCTTTATTAGTCCCACTGCTTAGAACTTACTAAAAATGGGGTGTACAGTTCTTATTCAAATTAGCACTTGGCTTCATGATTGGAACATTGAGTAGTCAGTCTATAATTCCTAGAGATTTGCTAATCTTAATTATTTCAAGTCTTTCTACTGATATTTTAGGCCTCTAAAATATTTGTACAGCTTGTTCCTCTGAACACAGGCCTTCTCACTAACACTTTAAGCAGAGAGTACTGCTTATGAACATCACCTTGCTTGAATGCAGTAATGGGGCCTTGGTTTCTAAGCAAGAAGCCTCTGCTCTACAACTTCAGGCCTAACTCTGTGCCCCCCTCTGGTTCAGAGATTTACTATGCATGATTCCAGAGGCCAGAGAAAAACACAGATGGCTGAACATAAGCTTGTCTTACTCCAGTAAAAACTACATCCTAGTAGTAGTGAATTTGGCTTTTAGAAATGGTTCAGTGCTTTTGCACATTCTTTTTCTACTATATAAAGAAATTACTGCTTTCTGTTTTAAAATATGCTTAATGCTTCCTGTATAGATTTTCAAGATGTGGAACAAAGAACTCTACGTAAGAGAACAGCAGGATGCATATGAATTCTTTACTAGTCTCATTGATCAGATGGATGAGTATCTCAAGGTAATAAGTCTTACCTCCCCTCTAATTCCCTGAGACTCTAATTACAGTGTAAGAACAATGCCCTGGGATTTGCAATTAGTATGAAAATGACAAGTTAGAAATTTATAATCTTGAACATCACAGGTACAATTTAAACATCAGAACATACAGATTACTGGAATTACCCATTTCTTAATTTATCTAACACATGATAAAGTGTGCGATTCTTTCCTCCATAGCAACAACATGCATGTACCTGCATGTTCTCGCTGTGCATGCCCCTTGCTGTAGCACTTGGGCCAGTCTGGCCTCACAGGAATGCTATAGCCCCAGTGAACAAGACTGCCCTTGCAGATAGTCTCAGAACTCAGAATCTTTGGCAAAGTGGGCAGAAAGACCAGGTTAGAAATTTATTTATGCTGATACTTAAACCAGAGGCTTCTTACCTATGTCACAGAGTCCCTCAGTGGTTTGACCTCAATGATTGCCTGTGTCACTGCCAGCGCCAGCTTCTCATCAGTAGGCACCATTTATCCATTTATCCATTTCTTTTCTTTGAAATAATTTAAAAATTTAATAACATTTTGTCCATAAGAATAAAGAAAAGATTGTAGAGTTGCTTCAGAATTAGTGCTTGTGGCACAGGAAGGAGGGCTTGGGGCAGCATTGTCCTTGTCGTCTGCGCTGAGTGACCCAGCTCTTCTCCACTGGCTGCACTCCTCAGGCCCCCGTCTAACGGTGGGTCGTTGGCCTTGCATTCGTTCCCGGCTGATGCTGCCTCAGTGACCCCCAAGTGATTACACTGAAATCTTTGTTTTATCTTGGGTGTGAAATAACTGTCAGTTTTAAGGGCATTGATTCAAATTTTAACTTTTTATTCCAACAGAAAATGGGGAGAGACCAAATTTTTAAGAATACTTTTCAGGGCATCTATTCTGATCAGAAGATCTGTAAAGATTGTCCTCACAGGTTAGTGAAGTCACTGATACATGAAAAATAATCATCAGGGCCGGTGAGTAGCACAGTGCTAAATTGCTTTTCTAGCATATACAGGGCCCTGGGTTTGATACTTAGCACTGGAGGAGACAAAAAGATCAGTAATTTTCAATGTACTACAGTGTTACAAATTTTGCATTTGTTGCTATATCTTTCAGTGGATTTATAAGTGTTTAATGAATTGAATTTAATGTCTTTGGTTTCTATTTTCAAAATTTTTTTTGACCCTAAGAAAATACTGCAATTTTAAATTATAACTTGGTGTTTTTATTTGGTAGTGTACTTTTAAAAGGTTGAAATATGTGTTAATTTCACTGATTATGAATGTATTTCTGTATTCGGGTTCATGTAGCATAGTAATTTCAAGAATTTATGTTCATGGGTTTTCTCTCATTTCCTAATCAGATATGAGCGTGAGGAAGCTTTCATGGCACTCAATCTAGGAGTTACTTCTTGTCAGAGTCTGGAAATTTCTTTGGACCAGTTTGTTAGAGGAGAAGTTCTAGAAGGAAGTAATGCATACTACTGTGAAAAGTGTAAAGAAAAGGTATTATATCTGCCTGTTTTAGAAAACAAGATTAGCTGGGCAGGGTGGTGCACACCTGTAATTCCAGCACTGGGGAGCCTGAGGGAGGAGAATCTTGTGAGTTTGAGACCAGTCTGGGCTACAAAGTGAGCTCAAGGCCAGCCTGAATAGCATAGCAAGACCCTGTCTTAAAAAACCCACCAAGATCCAGGTGTGATGATGCATTCCTGTAATTCCAGCTCCAGAAGGCTAAGGCAGGAGGATCGCTGAGTTCAAGGCCAACCTGAACCTCAGTGAGACCCTGTCTCAAAAAAGTATATTATCCATATACTGTTTCTTTGTTTTATATGAAATCAATATTGATTTTATATGAAATCAATACTCTTAAATATTTTGACTGTTTTGACTTCATTAGATGAGATCATTACTTGTTTTATACGGGTAGAAAAGGAATTTTTGCTCATTATTTGCTATTTTGTTTTCTCCGTCGACAATTGATTTGTGCTTTTCTTTAGAGAATAACAGTGAAAAGAACCTGCATTAAGTCTTTACCGAGTGTCTTGGTCATTCACCTGATGAGATTTGGATTTGACTGGGAGAGTGGACGCTCCATTAAATATGATGAACAAATAAGGGTAACGTTTTTCCTTATTGAAGTTTCTCCCACCTTGCCCTCACTGCCCTGCCCTTTCTTCTGTTTTCATACTCCCAGCAGCCCCATGAACAGCATCATTGGGAGTTCACAGCCACTGTCGAGCAGCTGAGCCCCAGAGGGGAGCATCTCCTTTGGGAAGCCACGCTAGTGTCTGACATGCAGTGCTTTCTGTAACAGAATAGGTCCTGCTTGACCTACAGTGCAGTAGGTCTCTGCACTGAGCCTGTCTAAGACGTTACACTTGAATTGGAGGGGTGGTCCTCAGTTAACTAAGAAAACAGCCTTTTATTAAAGTGTCTGACTGGATTCGGTATGCTGTGTGTGCTACAATGGGCTTTTTCCTTTTACAGTTCCCCTGGATGCTAAACATGGAGCCCTACACAGTTTCAGGAATGGCTCGTCAAGATTCGTCCTCTGAAGTTGGTGAAAACGGTCGAAGTATGGATCAGGGAGGTGGAGGGTCCCCACGAAAGAAAGTTGCCCTCACAGAAAACTATGAACTTGTCGGCGTCATTGTCCACAGCGGGCAGGCACATGCGGGCCACTACTATTCTTTCATTAAGGACAGGCGGTAAGTGTTTCCTCCTGCACCCCTCCCCACAGACCCTGCTTTCTCTGCCCTGCTTTCCTGTGCACACTCACGCAGTGGTGCATTAGTCTTCAGTCTAACTTCATGTTCAGTTTTGAAAGCTTTCTGGAATTGTTCTTAGCTCTTCAATTTGAAAACTTGCTTTAGAAATTAAAACTGCCATTGCTACACAATCTTCGATATTTTCAAATGCTAATCACTTGCTTTTGATGTAGCCGATAGGTAGAAATGAGGATGTGAGGGCTGCCTGGTTTTTATCTTACTATGTCTGCTCTCTGGGCCCTAGGGGGTGTGGAAAAGGAAAGTGGTATAAATTTAATGACACAGTTATCGAGGAATTTGACCTAAATGATGAGACCCTGGAGTATGAATGTTTTGGAGGAGAATACAGACCAAAAGTTTATGATCAAAGTAAGTACTTAATTGGATATTTTCCACTAATTTTTAATACACAGTTTCCTATCAAGTTAGAAGCACCCTTCTTTATATACAAATGCATTTGATTAGTTTTACAACCCAGCAGTTCTGTCTACAGAGCCATGGACTCATGGATAGCCAGAATGAAAATGTCTGGCTGCATGGGGCTGGGCACGTGAGGGTAGGGGCCCAACCAGGCGCACAGCACCATGCAAGAGTGCCGGAGCAAAGCCTGGGCTGCGTAGTTGACATGCTCTACTAAAGCAACTAATTAAAAAATGTATTTTAAAAGAATTCGTTTAGGGGCCGGGGAGATGGCTCAGTAGAACAATCGCTTCCCTGGCAAGCGCAAGGGCCTGAGTTCAATCCTGGTTCCGCCAAAAAAAAAAGCATTTAGTAATTGGGAAAAAAAAATGTTTAAGCTACTTCAGAAACATGTTTTCACATAATGGGATTTGGAGTATATCGAAAGGATAACATAATGCCCCAAAACCGTGATAAATAAGAATTTTACCCCTAAAAATAGTTGCAGAGATAGTATTTGCCCACTGTAGTTTCAATTTTCCTTTTTAATTATATAGAAGTAGATTAATTAGAAAAGATACTTCTAACAACTAACTTTTTGTTTTTCACTTAACGCAGTGTAGTAAAACAGTCTTTCCCTCCATAACCCACCCTGGGGACGGAAAGGGTGTGAGGACAGCACAAAGCCCAGTCAATTTATTCTTTGGAAAAAACATTTTCAGAGACTTCTGCATCTCTGAAACCTGATTTTGAAGTCTTTGAGGGCAGTTCTAAAGTTCTTGTATGAGGTAGTTCTGCGGCTGCACTAGTCTTCACTGCCATTCCATGCAGTTGGCTGGCTTTAGTAACACCACCGAAACTGGCTTTGATTTTGCTATATTTGCAGAAGTGGTTAAGTTAAGGGGGTTGATCTCATCCTGTACGACAGGACATATTTTTAAGTGTTGCTTCTTGTGCTCATTGGATTCCCTGTGTATTGTCTTCTTTCCCTTACTCCCCGTGCCATCCTACCTCCCAAGGGAGTGATCTAATTCCAACCCAAGAACTGGAGGAACCCTGCCTTCCATTCTAAACAGTACTCCAGAAAAAACCATATTTTACTTATGCTTTGCGTTTAACAAACCTAGTATGTAATTCCTTGCTGAGCTTATGGGCTCTTTACTTTAGAGTATCAAGAAAACTTTATCTTACTCTCTCAACATAAAACAGCAAACCCGTATACTGATGTACGTCGAAGATACTGGAATGCCTATATGCTCTTCTACCAAAGGGTATCTGATCAAAACTCTCCTGTGTTGCCAAAGAAAAGCCGAGTCAGCGTTGTGAGGCAGGAAGCTGAGGATCTTTCTCTGTAAGTTCTCTTCTGTGCCATTTACTTTAGTGTTTCTGTAGGTGGTGATGTGATGATCTTCGGGAACATACTGTTTGGGGTATAAATAGAATTAGCTAAGTGAGGGGAAAATAGTCCAAAATGAAAATAATCCTTTTATATTGCTGCCTGAACATTATTTCTTAGTAAGAAAATATTTTGTGTTTAGAAATATGCATGTTATTTCATTCCAGAATTGAGACTTTTAAAACATTTTGGCAGGCTGGGATGATAGCTCAGTGGTCTAAGCGACTGCCTGGCAAGAGCAAAGACTCAAGTTTGATCCCTGTTACTCCGTGCCTTGCCAGACCCGGAGCCCTGGGTGTGCCATGACAGCCCGCAAACCAAGTGTGGTGGTGCAAACCGGGAATCCTAGCGTTGGGGAAGCTGAGACAAGAGCTTCACTATTAGCCTGAACTGCATAGCAAGACCCTGTATCAAATTATAAAAAAGAAAAAGAAAACATTTTGGCAACATATATTGCTTATACCTTATGTCCAAAGCATATTGCTTTGTCAGCATTTAGAAACTTGTTTTTCTAAGGTTCTCTTGTCAGCGAATGTACTTTGTAATATCTAGGTTGGGAAAGTATGCAACTCATGTATAATTGTAGAACCCTCTTAATGAGTTGGCCAGTTTCAGTAACTCCTAAAACAATAATCACATAACCCTAGACAGCTGTGTGCTTCCTTCTCTCAGGTCAGCTCCGTCTTCACCAGAGATTTCACCTCAGTCATCTCCTCGGCCCCATCGGCCTAACAATGACCGGCTGTCTATTCTGACCAAGCTAGTTAAGAAGGGTGAAAAGAAAGGACTGTTTGTGGAGAAAATGCCAGCTCGAATATACCAGGTAAGAACCACAGAAACTGTTCTAAGAAGAAAACTCTATAGATAAATTATGTAGGTTCAGAGTTTTCTGACAGTCTCCTCAGTTCACTATCCTCAGCCCCACTGGTTTTACAAGGCTTTGTTGCCAGCTCACGATAGCTACAGAGGGAGTGCCATGCCCAGCTGAAATTAGCTTATTTTGATCTAGAGAGAAAACCAATGGTCATAGTCTTCACAAAAAACTACTGGGACAGTGGTGACCATTATTTTTTTTTTTTT